>NC_080183.1:16578968-16765217 GCF_950295315.1 Erinaceus europaeus
TGCCGTGGGCACACTCCCCCCGCCTCATGGCCTCTCAGCTCACGTCTCCTTGCCGTGGGCACACTCCCCCTGCCTCATGGCCTCTCAGCTCACGTCTCCTTGCCGTGGGCACACTCCTCCCGCCTCATGCCTCTCAGCTCACGTCTCCTTGCCGTGGGCACACTCCTCCGCCTCATGGCCTCTCAGCTCACGTCTCCTTGCCGTGGGCACACTCCCCCCACCTCATGGCCTCTCAGCTCACGTCTCCTTGCCATGGGCACACCCCCCCCCCACCTCATGGCCTCTCAGCTCACGTCTCCTTGCCATGGGCACCCCCCCCACCTCATGGCCTCTCAGCTCATGTCTCCTTGCCATGGGCACCCCCCCTACCTCATGGCCTCTCAGCTCATGTCTCCTTGCCATGGGCACACTCCCCCACCTCATGGCCTCTCAGCTCAAGTCCTTCCCACAAGCTCAGGTGTCCTCAGCATGTTCACTTTGCTTTACTGTTTGGCCACATCAAAATTTTGACATCAGGGTTCCAGGTTTGCCTTCCTGGCCAACATTTATCTATTTATTGGATGGAGACAGCCAGAAATTGAGAGGGAAGGGGGGGTGGGAAAGACAGAGAGCGAGACAGAGAGAGAGGGAGAGAGACAGAGAGGGAGACACAGAGAGAGAGGGAGACAGAGAGGGAGACAGAGAGAGAGGGAGACAGAGAGAGAGAGGGAGACAGAGAGAGAGGGAGACAGAGAGAGAGGGAGACAGAGAGAGAGGGAGACAGAGAGAGGGGGAAAGAGGCAGAGAGGGAGAGAGAGACAGACCTGCAGCCCTGCTTCACCACTGGCAAAGCTTCCCCCCTGCAGGTGGGGACTGGAGGCTGGAACCCAGGTTCTTGCGCACTGTACCATGTGTGCTCAGTTAGGTGCACCACTGCCTGGCCCTGCCTGTATCTCTATTTAAGGGTTCAGAATGTTGAAAGATAAGAGCCCATTTTTCTTCCCGGAGTTGCTGTGCTTCTGCAACTGCCTATGCTACTCAGTAAAACTTGATTAAGTCCATATTTGAATCTTAGAAACACAGGTGGTGGGTTATTTGCATTTTAAAAGGATTCTTCCTTTTACAAAAGGATCCACTGCAGGGTTCCAGTAAACATCCAGTTCCTCTTAGTGCATTTATTAGATGACTTGATTTAGCCTCTTTTGATTTCTAAGCAGTAGTAAGGGGGATCACTCTGGAGTTCCAGTGGGGAGGAGAAATTCAGGTCTGTCAACAGTCAGGAGGCTCCCCAACATTCCAGTTCACTAGATCTGCAGCAGGGAGCTGAACATCATTGTTATGAACATCCAAAGGTAACAGTGTACTGCTTGTGAAATGCACCTCAGAAACACTGCTATGGGCCAGAGGATAGATAGCATAATGTTAACAAATAATTTAATTTAATTTAAATGAAAGAGACCAACCAAAGGACTGCTCAGTTCTGACTTATGATAGAGCTGGGGGTTGAATTTGAGACCTTAGAGCCTCAAGTATGAAAGTCTTTTGCAGAACCATTATGCTGTCTTCCTAACCCATCTTCCCAAATTTTATTGAGCTAGAACTAATACATAGCTTGTGTAAGCTTATTAAGTATTTTATTTATGTATTGGATAGAGATAGAGAAAATTCAAGAGGGAAGGAGGAGATAGGGAGAGAGAGAGAGAGAGAGAGAGAGAGAGAGACCTCCGTAGCACTTCTTCACTGCTTGTGAAGCTTCCCCCTGTAGGTAGAAACAAGAGGCTTGAACCAGGTCCTTGAGCATTGTGTCACCACTGGCCCTGTGTATACAAGTTCCTTTCAAAGTTGTATTTATTAATTATTTAATGAGAGCAAAAGAGTTTGAAAACCCAGAGCATTGCCTAGCTAGTAGTGCTGGGAAATCTTTGAAGGTGCAACTAGTGGAGTCGACAGAGACTTGAATGTTGTAAAATAATGGCCACCATGTAAAATAATGATGGCCGCCATGTAACACGATGGCTGTTATGTAAAATAATGATGGCCGCCATGTAACACGATGGCTGTTATGTAAAATAATGATGGCCGCCATGTAACACGATGGCTGTTATGTAAAATAATGATGGCCGCCATGTAACACGATGGCTGTTATGTAAAATAATGACGGCCGCCATGTAACACGATGGCTGTTATGTAAAATAATGACGGCCGCCATGTAACACGATGGCTGTTATGTAAAATAATGATGGCCGCCATGTAACACGATGGCTGTTATGTAAAATAATGATGGCCGCCATGTAACACGATGGCTGTTATGTAAAATAATGATGGCCGCCATGTAACATGATGGCTGTTATGTAAAATAATGATGGCCGCCATGTAACACGATGGCTGTTATGTAAAATAATGATGGCCGCCATGTAACATGATGGCCACCATAGTCAACTCTCACTTCCATGTAGCCACAGAACTGCCATTCCTTCTTTGAGGTCAGAGCAGTGAAAGGTCATTCTCTTCTCAACTCCCCTTTGCTTTTTGAATCCTTTTTATTACTCTTGTTATCTTTCCACGTCATCCTGATTCTCATTCTTTCTCATTGGTTTTTGTATTTATTTGCCCACAGCTATCTCTGGGGCTCAGTTTCTGCACAGCTGCACTGTTATTGGCAACCCTTATTTTGCCTTCTTTCTTTTTGATAGAGGTTGAGAGAAAGAGGAAGAAAGAGAGAGGGAGAGATAAAGACAAGGGAAGACACCTGCAGCGCTGCTCCACTTTTTGTGAAGTTTCCCTTCTTCCTGTTGGGGGCTTGAACCTGGGTCCCTGGGCGTAGTAATGTGTGCTGTGTGAGGAGCACCCCTTCACCTGGCTTTTTATTCTTTTACACACCTCTTCTTTCCCCATTCATCTTGTGATGTGTCTGGTCTAGGCCCCTTTGTATTCTCTCCCTAAAATCCCATCCAGAATTAGAAAAATTAAATATATATATATATATATATATATGATCATTTTTGAAATAAAACAAATCAGGAGATCACTTGTGTTGTACAATTCCAGCCCTCCCCCCCCCCACGAGAATTAATCCTGGACTTGGAGCTGTGCATGCCAAAAGTGTACATTTAAAATATGATAATAGTTGAATGAAATCTGTTTAAAAATAGACTCTCTGACATTTATTGCACATCTCTCTATGTACTCAATAAACCGCTGATCTTTGGAAAGTCAATTGCTTGGCCCGTATTTGGCCTCTGATTACTTTTCTAAATCTCCAGTAATCTCCAGAAAGAAAACAGCTAGAGATTTTTGTACTTTAGAGATTTTTCTCTTCTATTAATCCCCCCTGGATTCTTCAATTTCACTCTGGGTAAAGGTTCTCTGGGTGATCTGGATTTTTGTCAGCACTGGGAAATAATCGCAGCCAGAGAAGAGTGAATCCCTGATACTGTTGGTCGGTCGCTGGTTGGTGATGTCTGTACGTAACGTACTAGGCCCGAGTGCTTCCTTTGAAATGAGGTCACATCAGCTCTGACTTCCAAAGAACCAGGGGCTGTGTGGTTAATGGGTCATTTGTGCACCTGATTTAATAATGGTCAGCGAGACCACAGGATAAGAGGGACACGACTCCACACAATTTCCATCACCAGAGCTCTGTATCCCGTCCCCTCCATTGGAAGCTTTCCTATTCTTTATCCCTCTGGGAGTGTGGACCCAGGATCATTATGGGGAGCAGAAGGTGGGGGTTCTGGCTTCTGTCATTGCTTCTCTGCTGGACATGGGTGTTGGCAGGTGCATCCACACCCCCAGCCTGTGTCTGTCTGTCCCTAGTGGGGCAGGGCTCTGGGGAGGGGAGGCTCCAGGACACATGGGTGAGGTTGTCTGCCCAGGGAGGTCAGGTTGGCATCATGGTAGCATCTGCAGCTTGGTGGCTGAAAAGCAGTAAGATACAAAGCAGAACAAAGTGTTTAATAATCAGGAACCTAAAGGTCAGAATAGAGCAGATGACATTAGTTAGAAAAAGCTAGGAGTCTATTTTAGGTCTGCTCCAAGTGGCCCATGACTTTACTACTTTTTACCTGAGCCCAATAGCTGACATGCAGATGGGCTAAAGGTATTGTCTGGGGAGATGGTGTCATAGTTGGAAATAGGACTAGAAAACTGGATCGGGGAAGAGTGTAGCTCCCAGATATGGGGAAGAGTAGTGCTGGCCTGGGGCTCCGGGCTCTGTGGTGAAGGGCAGAGACTTTCTGGAGGAAGGGAGGTAAGGAAGGGGCATGGCTCTCCCTGCATGTTGAGTTGAGTGGTGACTGACCGACCGGGGAGTTTCAGACTGTCAGAGCAGGGACTCACGCGGGTGTCTCTCTCTGATTCACTTCTGGAGAAAAGAACAACCATCTTGAAAACAAAAAGGGAGGATGAGGTTCTCTCTCCAGATGGTGGGATCCCAAGTGAATTTTTTCTCTTTCTTGAATTTCCCTCAGTTTTCTGCAGTGACCATGTATTGCTTTTAAAAGTTTGAAAGAAAGAAACCCATTCATAGAGTCCTAAGACTCTATCCCTAGGGCCTTGTTTTCAGTCCACTTAACTCAGGCCTATTTGCCATCAAATGGCTTAGGGTCTCACCAGGAGGCCCAGAGAAGCTGAGCAAACAAAAGTCAACCCTTCAGGGGACCGCAGCCTCTCTGGCCCTCCGCAGGCTGGGCTGGGCTGTGTGTCTGAGCTGAGCTGCGTGTGGCCCTCCTCCCTCCTGTCTACTTGGGGATGAAGGCTGAATTGCATGGCGTGTGGGACTCTAACTTTGTCTTCTTTCTTTTTTTCCCCTCCCTACCCCCCTCCACATCCCCTCTCCTTTCTTTTCCTTCCTCAAGGCCTCTCCTACCTCATGATGAGTGAACAAGGTAGGTGCCCTGTGGTCGGGGCATTGCTTGCCTCTGTGCCTCTGGCTGGCCACTCGCTGTCTCCTCTCCGTTGTCCCTCCTGCCAGGAGGACCAGGCTGGCCGCAGGGTCACCCAGCGCTGGGAGGTGGGGGGGGAGCTTCCCATTGCATCATGGTCCTCATTCTGCACCTGCATTTGCCATGGGGAGCTGGCCCTGCAGGGCGGCCTCAAGAGGGAAGCAGGAAACAAGGCTTGGCATGATAATGGGGTGGGCTGAACAGTGAATGGCTTCCCACTCCCCCTGGGGTCCTGGGCTGGGACAAGGTGCCTGGCTTCCTGAGTGTCATTCCTTCCCTCCTTCCTATTGCCCCATGGTTCCAGGGAGCCCCTGGGGGTGGACCGTGGGCAGGTGTGGGTCAGAGTGAATGCGCACCCAGGGGATGTGCTGCTGTCCTGTGCTCGTGGTGGGGGGCTCACTCATCACCCGGCCTGAGGGCTGCGCAGAGAGGCCTGTAAACCCAAAGGCCACAGCATCCTAAACTATTCTGGTGTGCTGGAAGTGAGCGGGCAGGAAATTTCGGCTGAGCTAGATGCAGGGTGGGCTGGAAAAGGAAGCCTTTTCACTCTTAGAAATTTCCCACATTATCTGCCCAAATCAGGGCTGGGGAACAGAGCTAATGCTAGCTGTGTCTCTCTCCCTTTGCTGCTCACTGTTCAGCTGCCTCCTCCGTCTTGTTTCCTTTGAGCCCGGGCGCAGTTGCAAGCTAGCCTGAATCCACCTTGACCCATTGCTAGAACACCCTGACTTCACTTGTCTGTTTCTATTCTTATTACATTTTTTAAAAAATACTTGTTTATTTTGGATAGAAACAGAGAGGAATAGAAAGGTAAGAGGGAGACCCAGGAGTCAAAACAGAGACACTCGTGAAGTTTCCAGAGGGCAGAACAGAGACACCCACACTCGTGAAGCTTCCTGCACTGCAGGTGGGGTGGGGGTTGAACCTTGATCCTTGCACACAGTAATGTGTGTGCTCAACCCGGTGCACCACTGCCTGGCCCCGTGTTTCTTTTCAATACACACTCTCTCTCTCTCTCTCTCTCTCTCATGAGGGGCTCAGAGCCTTCATGGGCGATTCAACAAAAAGGGGCAGGAGGGGTACTCCCATGCACCCCCCCATTTCTTTTGATCTTTGGAGAAGTGGGCAGGGGAACACTGAATCCCCACTTTCCCTCAGTGACCTAAGTCCTTACATTGGATCCCCTGGTCACTCTTGCTGTAGATGAGATAGGTTCTGATGAGATCAAAGGCCCAGCTGCCCAGTGGGGAGAGAGATGTGTTTGTGCTGTCTGTCCATGGAGCTGTGGGGAAGTAGGCACTTGAGGACCGAAACACACAAGGAGAAAACATACTTTTCTAGTAGAATCATGTCCTCCAAAGCTCAGTCCAGGTCCGTGATGTGGACAGTGGCCATGTCAATGAACACCTGGCCCAGTATTGAGCAGGTGTCAAGGGTCAGAGCTGGAGAATGCCAGCTGGGTTCTCCTGGGGGCTAGAGACCAGGCACACTGGTGGGCTTCTTCCCTAATTTTGATGGCTGGTTGAAACCCACACGTATTTTGATGAGCTCCATTTTCTTTTCATATTTTTATCTTTTATTTATTTATTATTGGATAGAGACAGAGAGAAATTGAGATGTGAGGGGGGAATAGAGAGGGAGAGAGACAGAGAGACACCTGCAACCCTGTTTCACCATTCATGAAACTTCCCCCCTGCAGGTAGGGGACCAGGGGCTTGAACCCACTTCCTTGCACACTGTAATGTGAGCACTTAACCAGGTGCACTGCCGCCTGGTCACTGAGCTCAATTTTTTAAAAATATATATTTATTTTCCCTTGTTTTATTATTGTTGTTGTAGTTATTATTGTTGTTGTTCGGTAGGACAGAGAGAAATGGAGAGAGGAGGGGAAAACAGAGAGGGGGAGAGAAAGACAGACACTTATAGACCTGCTTCACCGCCTGTGAATCGACTCCCCGGCAGATGGGGAGCCAGGGCTCGAACTAGGATCTTTACACCGGTCCTTGTGCTTCGTGCCACGTGCGCTTAACCCGCTGCGCCACCGCCCGACTCCCCCGAGCTCAATTTTTATTGAGATGCTGGGGTTAGTAGCCATCAGCAGAATCTGTGTCTATTGTCTGCCTTACTCGTGTTCCCCACACACTGGCCACTTTCCCCGGACACTTACATTGACACGTACATGAACTGGACACTCAGACACGCCGTTCTGGGCAGGGCATGGGCCAGGAATCTCCTAACAGGGTCTTTAAGTCATTCACATCTGGAAGGCGTGTGAGTTTTTTTTCTTAAGACAGGATGGAGCCTTTCCCTGGGCAGGCCAGTTAGGTTTATGTTGCAGCTAGATGCTTAATCTTTGATTTGCAGACGGCCCTTGATTGTGCTCCCCCCTTCTATTCCATCTCCTGCCTCCTTCTCTGTCCTTCTTTCTGTGAGGATGACCAGAAGAACAGACCCTCTGCTTTCCTGCCAACCTCCCCCCTTCTCCTCTCTCGTTCAACACCCAACACACGTCTGCGGTTCCTGTGGGTGTAGCAGAGATGGCCAGAAACGTGCTGTCGCCTGCACACTGCCTGCTCATGTGTGTCACACCCCTTGGGCCTGGGGGCTCACGGTCGGTCGTGTCACTGGGGATCGAGAGAAGGTCACTTCCCAAAGGCTTCCAGATGGGTCAAGCCCCTGCCGGCTCAGACGCCTGTCCCTCTGCATGTAACTCAGCCGTGTTTCCCGAGATGAGACTGAGAAAAAGCAAACTTTTTTTTTGAAATGGGAAAAACTCATGGGTTCTTTGGAAATTGCCTGGCTGGTGAGCCTCCTTTGGCTTGTTCAAGCTTGTGTCAGTGTGTCTTGTGCTGCTGTGTCAAGCTCTTGCAATGCTGTTGTGTTATGACTGTGCGCTCCTATTACATGTTCCCCCGTGTGTCTCCAAGGTGCTGATGTCTTCCTCTCCCTGCTCTCTGTCTCTCTCTTCCTCTCTCTCGCCGCCTCCATGGTGGACACCATGCTTCCTCTCCTTACGTGGACTTCCCTCTTCATTTCTGTAGGTAGAAGCAAAGGTAGAGACGGTTTTCCTTTTTACTGTGGTGACTCTAAACCTGCCTCCTCCTGAAATGTTCATGCATCCAAAGGGATTTTAACAGCAAAAAAAACAGTTGGATTTTAACATCCAAAAGGGCGCTTTTAACAGCAACTACCAAAAATAAATAGATAAGTTAATAAATACATAAATAAGGGAAAGACCAGTGCTATCACTTCTGTCCAGGGCACTCTGTGCCGGTGGCTGAGGCTGACTCTGAATCGGGGCTACGTCCTTTCCGTGAGGGGCAGCCGCTCCCGGTGGGAACTGCGGTGTGTTCTGGGTGGGTTACGCAGTGGGGGGCGATTTTACATTTGATGCATGATCTTTCAGGAGCCCCCACCCCTCCCAGGAACTGTGTTGAGTGAAGGAGGGAGACTTGAACCAACATTTCTTGAGTTCTGTTTCTTGGGGGAACCACTGGATTTGGGAGTCGGAACTGTGAGGGATGGTGAGAGATGGACAGGCGGGGAGAGGCCCGGTGAATAGCTCTCTGGTAGTTTTCTTAATGGTGAAACGAGGAGGGGGCTGCTTCCCCATTGCGGTCTTATGGTCTGTATTGCATTTATCATGTTTTGGGGGGGGGGGTTGAAATTTCCTGACTGTGGATGTGGGGCTGAGCATGGTGACACTGGAGGTTTGGAAGAACATGGGGATGATCGCATCGTGTACGGCCAGCAGAAAGCAGAAGGAGCTGGCGTGGGGCGTGCAGTCGGTCCTTTCGCTGGGTCTGCTGGGAGGAGAGGTGGGTGGGCAGGTGGGCTCCAGTGCTCTGTTGAGGCGCCCAGCCCTGCCCACCCCACCCCACCCCGGGCAGGACGCCCACCCATCCACTCCTAAGCCAAGCTGTCAGAGACCCAAGCCTGCAGAGCCCGGCTCACCAGCTCAGCCTGGACCATCTGTCCAGGAGCGGAGGGAACGGATTATCAATAAGTTATCAATATGGCTCTGAGTTCGCCACTTCTTCCCTCTCCCATCATTTTCTAGCTGGTGTCCCAGTGTCCCTGCGGTAGTGCAAGCTGCAGAGGCCGGCAGGCGACACAGGCAGGAGGTGAGGGGCCGGCAAGTTATTGGGGGCAGAGCGTTGATGACAAGCTTCTGGGCTGACCTGCTCGAGTCTGTGCTAGACAGCTTTTGAATTTTTAAAAAGATATTTTATCTATTAATGAGAAAGGAAGAGGGAGAGAAAGAACCAGACATCACTCTGGCACATGTGCTGCTGGGGATTGAACTCAGGACCTCATGCTTGAGGGTCCAATGCTTTATCCACTGTGCCACCTCCCGGACCACTGGTTTTTGCATTTTTTTTTTTTTAAAGACCTATTTGGAAACTGTCAGGCTTTTTTTTTTTTTTTTTTTGCTTTGGGGCTGGTGACTCCCTCTTAATTTTATGCTAATACTGGCGGGCTGATTCTCAGAGATCTCTCTCGGTAAGAGTCCTTACCCCATTGTTGTGAGCCTGGCGGCTTCAGAAAGGAGCAAGGAAAGGGAGAATGCGTGAGGGAGAATGGCTGACAGACTGTCGCTCGTCTTCTGTGTTCACTCTGCTCAGCCAGAGGCTGCCAGTGGTCTCCTCACCTGTGAACCACCAACCCTCGCCCCTGTGTGAGCTTTCCAGAATCCATGGCTCTGTGTCACCTTAGCTCTTCCCATGGGGCTCTCAAGAGAGAATTAGCCTTCCTCTCCCTCCGTCGCCCCTTCATTCTGGCATCTCCCAGAGACACCCCGCAGAATGGATATGCCAGGGTTTGGACACATACTCCTCGCTTTCTCTCTTGGTTATTTCCGCCAACGCATATTAATGTTTCCTGCGCCCCAGCCACTGTGTCGCTGATCTGGGCGACTCTTCACTGAAGTGTGTGGTGTTGTTAACCTTGACTGTGTGGGCAACTAGAACGAGAGTTAGACTCAGATAGCCCCCAAGCGGAAGTGAAACTGAGCCCCTGAGCCTCCCTGGCCTCCTGCCGGCCTGCCTCTCTTGAGCCAAGGATCCCCTTGCACGTAGGAACCTCTTCCCCGGCTCCCTGTTCTGATCTGCCTCCATTTCTAGCCCGCCTCTTTGCTTCCCAGAATTCTGACTCAAAAAAGGGGGGAGGAAATAAGAAAGGAAGAAAAGAAAAGCCTGAGTGTCTGCTAAGCAGTTGGGAATGGTGGAGACGGCGGAGAACGTAAGGCCACAAACCCTGTTGAGGGCAGCAGGCTGGGCTGGGCTGCAGGTGGCTGCTGGCAGCCAGACAGATCCTCCTATACCCAGGCCAGCAGCTGCTGCTTGATGCCGGCATGATGGGGTACCATCAGAACTTGAGCTCATGGGATGGTTCTTTTCCTGTCTGTCTGTCTGCCTGTATGGTAATGTGTACACACACACACACACACACACACACATACACACACACACACAATCTGTCTCATGGGCTACACATTTTCTTTCCTTTATTGGGGTGAATTAGTGGTTTACAGTCAACAGTAAAGCACAGTAGTTTGTACATGTGTAACATTTCTCGGTTTTCCACATCTCAGTTCAACCCCCTTTAGTCCTCCTTTGCCGTCCTGTTGCAGGACCTGAACCCTCCCCCCACACCCCAGAGTTTTTTTTTTTTTTTACTTTGATACAATACACCAACTCCAGTCCAAGTTCTACTTTGTGTTTTCTTATTTTAAACTTCTTTTCTTATTCTTCTTATGATTTATAATTACTGATAAGATTATAGGATAAGAGGGTTACAATTCCACACAGTTCCCACCACCGGAGCTCCGTATCCCATCCCCTCCCCTGATATCTTTCCTATTCTTTATCCCTCTGGGAGTATGGACCCAGGGGCATTGTGGGATGCAGAAGGTGTGAGGTCTGGCTTCTGTAATTGCTTCCCCACTGAACATGGGCAGTTGGCAGGTTGGTCCATACTCCCAGCCCACAAGCCCCCCCGTTTTTGACCTGTGACTTGAGGAGAAAAGAGATTATAAAATATTCTTCCAGTGGTGGTCATGGTAAGTGAAGTAAGGGAGGAAGTGAAGGCCAGATGATTTCACTCACATGTGGGAGGTGGAGAATTGACACACGTTAACGTGAAGCTTGAAAACAACAAAACAGAACCAGTCAACCCATATCTAAGCCCTTGGCGCATCTATGGTGATAATCATCATGGGAGGCAGACACTGAGTTCTGGTGGTGGGGTGGTGAAGAACTGAACTCTATTACCTGAGAATCTTGTGAATCACTAGTAAATCCGTAATAAATGACAGGAGCGCAGCCTTCCGACATACCTCATCGAGTCAGTGGTGGGAGGTGCCTGACGGTCAGCTTGATTATTCTCTCTCTGCCCGAGGCAGCACCTCTCAGACCCTCCTCATTTCTGGCTTGGATGCCAAGGAGTATGCCACATGCTGAGGGTGGCAGTCACTGTGGCCGGGGGCTGGGCGTGTGTGGAGAGTGGGTGTGGGGTGCTGAGAGGTGGCCGGGCAGAGGAGAGGGGGCGCCTTCCACAATGGCTAACACAGGCAGGGTTTTAAGCAGCAGCAGTTGCTGGAGGGCGTTCTCATCATTTTTTTTCTTTTGTTCTGCACATCTTTTCACCAGACAGCACTTAGGCTTGTACCATAAGGCTTACTGTAACTTTTTTTTTAGGTTGAGACAGAAAGGCAGAGAGAAAGAGAGATAGGTAGATAGATAGAGAGAGAGAAGGAGAAAACAAGTTCTCAGCTGTGAGGGTTCTTCAGTGCGGTGGGGGCCAGGCTTGAACTTGGGCTGCGTACAGAGCTGAGCAGCACACTGACCACACGAGCTATTTTGCTTAACCCTTTAGAACTTAGAGAACTGGAACCCGATGGTGGTACACCTGGCCAAGCTCCCATGATACAGCGCGCAGGAACCCAGGTTCACGTCCCCGCTCTCCACGTTTATTGGGTAGAGACAGCCACGAATTGAAGATAGAGAGGGAGAGAGACAGAGGGACACCCGCAGCCCTGCTTCACCACTCGCAAAGCTTCTGTTTTGGTTGAACAAGATCAACCACCGGAGACAAGGAAGCAGCGTGTCCACAGAGGCAGAAGCACTGCCCTTGGGTAAGGTGTAGCACAGCCATTTAAAAATAAATGATCATGCCCAGAGATGATCTGAGTGATATCATTGGGCTCGTGTGTACCCCCACCCCCACCCCTGAGGCATTTAGCTGTGAGTGCAAAGGCAGGGTGGGTGGCAGAAGAGCCTGTGTTTTACAGAAAGGCAAGCCTGATCTCACGTCGTGAGAGACGTGGATTTGAACAGTGCCGCAGCTTCCATTAGAATTCACATGCGAAGGAAGGGCAGGTGTGGCGACACGGAAGCTAATGTGACTTGCGCGGCTTGACATAATAGCCGATCACATGAAACTGGAGATCCCAGATGGCAGCTTGGCCTTTGCCATCCTTTTAATAAGCTACTAACTGCTAATTATTTCACTCTTTGGGCAAGTTAATTTACTGTTGACTCTTAAAGAGACACTGCTCTTTTTTTCCCTCCCTGCCCCCTCTGCTCCCCGCCCCCATACCATACACAACAGAACCCTTTCCACCTGGAGCTGTGACAAGCGTGGCTTCTGTGTGGGAGGCTATCCAGAGGACCGTGACAGTGATGGCGAGTTCTGGGCTGGAACGTGCAGCTTCCTAAACAATGTCTTCTTGGGTTCTTGAATATAGGATTTAATAGAAATTTCAATTCATTTGGCAGAGGATGGTGTGTGTGTGTGCGCGTGTGCGTGTGCGTGCGTGTTGTAGCAATTGATCAGACAGTGAATCCAGGGAGCAGCTCTGAAATTTGGAGTCTATTTAAAAGTGAAAGAACAGCTGCCTTTTAAATGGTCGCTAATTCTGACAATTAATGCTGCTTGTGAGTGTGCGATTCTCCCAGAGTGTGGCTGGGGGTGGGGTGAGGGTGTGTAATTGCTCATTTCCTAGGCTTTATGGTAATGTCCTGGCGGTAGGACCAGGGAACCAAGAGAATGGATCCCGCATGCTCGAGGGCCTGTGCGATAAAAACCCTACAGAATGTGCTATGTGCTTTCCTTTCTCTCTCTCCCCCACCCCCGCATTGTACTTGGACTTCCTTGGGATGATTTCATATTTGAGCACAGATGCAGATGACTGAATGAATGAATGAATGAGTGAATGGCATGCATGTGGGCTTGGAGGCATCGGAGTAAGGCTTGGGAAAGAACCTGGCTTGCACAGAGCTGTCTGACAATCAGAATATTTACTTCAATATAAGCTACCGACTGCATCTTGCAGATGCTTGTGGGCCCTTTATTGAAACGAGTCAATGCTTTTGGCGTGATCCTCTCCAAAGAGAGATCTCAAACCTCAAATACGTGTGTGTGTGTGTGTGTGTGTGTGTGTGTGTGTGTGTGTTACAATTTCCCCCAAAGCAAAATGAAATTCAGGGCAAAATAGCAGAGATAGAATAAAAAAATAATAACAGAGCTATGAAGAGGTCTCAACCCATCTTCTGGAAATGTTTGCACTGAACGCCTCTCGTTACTTTGCTCCTTTGCTCAGCCTGTTACTGTGAAGAGTCACTAGGTGTCTTCAAACAAGCCTTACCGTAGAAAGTTCTCCAGTCATCGGTGGTATCTGTGGACCTAAGCTTGATAGTGTGAGTTTTGTAGGTCAATATCAAAGCTCAAGGGACTTGCGTGCTACGTGGCGGATAGCCAGAGCATGAGACGCAATCAAATCTGGTGACCATTTGCTCATTGCTTCAGTCTAGAGGAGCCAGAGACATTTAAGATGTTGAATTTATTTAAGATTAATGCATCAACTAGCTTCATAATTTCCCTAAGGGGAAAAATGTAAATGATTGTAAATGTGGGGGAGTGGAAATAGAAATATCTTTGCTTTGCTTTATTTATCATCATTATTATTATTATTAATAATATTATTATTATTTTACCTGAGCACTGCTCAGCTCTGGTTTATAGTTGTGCAGGGTGGGGGCTTGAACCTGGGACTTTGGAGCCTCAGGCATGAAAGTCTCTTTGCGTCACCATTGTGCTATCTGCCCTCACCCCTGAGACATCTTTTAGAAGCTGATATCATATAGTGAAGAGGCAGATGGCCATTGTCTAAAAAGAGTTTTGAGAAATTCTAATAATGTCCAAGAAGAAAACATTACACGGGGAAAAAAGTTTCTAACAACAAGATTTAAGACAAAACTAAACTTTTTTTTTCTTTGGCTCTGGGACTTCTCAGAGCCTTTGTTATGACAGAGCAAGTTATGAATCTCTCTGAAAGACAATGTAGTCTTCAATGTTACCCAAATTTACGTGACTTGAAATTCCTTTATATCTATTTCCACAATTTACATCTTGGATGAGAATAGCTAGACTGCAAACTAGTGTCCGGTGGAAGTGTTTGGACAAGATCCTTCTAAAGTTATTTCTCAGTCTAACAAGATAGATCTTCGCGTCTCTAGATGTTGAAGGAGGTTTTCGGATTGGCTTCACTCAAGCATCCTTTTAACTACGTCTGTTTCAACTGGGAATTGTTTTTTTGGATGGGTTCGTTTCACTGGGGAAATTACTGCTTCCTGGGAGCATGCACCACACAGATGTTAAAACCACTGCGGTTTTAAAGGCACCAGTCTTGTTAAAAACACTTCCAGGGTGTGTGGCACCTCAGCATTTAAGTGGATATCCATCTAGTGGGTATCAACAAAGCTTCCCGTAATGGCTTGCTTAACTCACGGAAAGGGCTGAGCTCAGCAGAAGATGAGAAAATTACTAGGAACTTTATTTCAGTCCTATTTGCTTTACATTTGGAGCAGGTTAACAGACACATTTATTTCTTCACCTTACTTAAGGCTGGTCCCACTTGCACTCCAGAGACGGTGGCTGTCAGGAATGTTTTTGTTCTTTTTCCAGAGGGTGAACGTGTAGGGGAAAGAAATGCTGGCTGCGGAATTACTTGCACTTTGCTTCAAAATCGTCGGCTGCGTGAAGGACCTTGTGGGCTGGCTCTCTGCAAGGCTGAGGACTCTGTTCCGTTTATGTGCTTTCTGCTCAGTGTGAAGTGGTTGCCATTGATCTACCCCTAGTAGACCGTTTGCTGAGGGCTGTTAATCCGCTTGTGGGCACTCAGGCCGCTGAGCCAGCCCCGTGCTCCCTCATCCCCCCAGGTGACCAATAATGGATGTCCGCAAATGACTGGGCCCAAAGTGCTGGGGCCCAGACTCCCAGTTCTACAGGGGTCCATGTAGCTATTGAACCTGGGGCACTGCCTATCTGGCCGTGGATCTTTTGAATGCAGGTCCGGCACCTTATGATGAAAGAGAAATACTCAGATGAAGAAATATCAGAAGGTGGGTGTAGGGCAGGTAGCATAGTGCTTATGCAAAGAGACTTTCATGTCTGAGGCTCTAAGGCCCCAGGTTCAATCCCCTGCACCACCATAAGCCAGAGCTAAACAATGTTCTGGTAAAAAAAAAAAAAAGTCAGAAGACCCAGTTCAAGCTATTGGAGAGAAAATATGACAGATTAGGGCTTTGACACTTGTTCTTCTTTTAGTTGTATTTATTATTTTATTTTTCTTATATTTGTTTTATTTTAAACCTGAGGTCTCAGGTTTAATTCTCAGTACCACTAGAAGTCGGAAATGAGCAGTGTTCTGGTCTCTTCTCTCTCTCTCTCCATTAAAAAGAAAGCAGTGCTCTGATAAAAACAGTGAATATGTGCAGTCCATGGTAAGGTAAGCTTTCCCAGAGACAATGACAGTGTTGTTACTCACCGTAGCATATCCGCCGTCCTAGCAGCTCAGTAAGTACTTGTATCACCAGGAAGAGTCACTGAGCTCATCACCCTTTTCTAGTTTGTTACAGGGGCAGCCCTACGCCTCCTCTTAAACTTCTAGTAGGAGATCTTTGGGAACCTCCATTTCTTCTTCTAGCGTTTGCCCTTCTTCCGTAGCCAGTTAACAGCGTCAGGTTGAGCCTGATGTAAAGTTTCGAGACCTCCTTTGAATCTGGAGGGGTGGCAGTCGTTGACTATGTGGGTCATAGTCTGTCTGTAGCCGCAGGGGCGGTTCGGGTCGTCTCTGGCTCCCCAGCGATGGAACATAGCGGCGCACCGGCCATGGCCTGTTCAATAGCGATGGAGGAGGGCCCAATCATAATGTGCTAGGTCAAAGCCGGGTTGACGCTTGCAGGGGGTCTGTGATGAGGTGTTTGTTCTTTACCTCAGCTGACTGCCAGCTCTGTTTCCAAGAGTCTGGAACAGAGAAGTTCAGTGTAGGCGTAGGGGACCAGATTGGGTGACAAGACGTCAAGCGTTTAACAGGGTGGGTGAAGATATCCGTGTATATTGGCAGGTCTGGTCGAGCATAGACGTGGGAAATGAACTTAGATGATGCCGCATCCCAACGAATATCTGTGGGGCGATGTTGCTAAGAACTGGCAGCCATGGAACCGGGGTGGAACAGATGGTTCCAGAAATTATCCTCACGGAGGAATATAATTAGGAATCGACCAAGTGGACATGGGGGCTACGGAACCATACTGGGGCACAGTATTCTGCAGTGGAATAGCAGAATACCAGAGATGATGATCGTAGTGTGGAAGCGCTCGCGCCCCATGAGGAGCTGGCCAGTCTTGCAATGATGTGATTCCTTGCGCCCACCTTTGCTGCAGTTTTTATGAGATGTTCGTGAAATGACAGGGTGCGATCGAGAGTAACGCCAAGATAGACTGGCTGGGCTTCATGCCGGATTCTCGTATCGCCAAGCTGCACATTAACCTCCATGACGTGAGGAAACCCTCAGTCTCTTCCCACAGAGCCTCCCACGTGGAAAAAAATCATCCCATACAACATGTTTGCTCTTCAGGTAGCAAGAAGTCGGGGTTCTTTCTGTTCCCGGGTGAAGCTGCGTGAGGTACAAAGAGTCAGAAGCGGCCAGCTCACAGCTGCTTAAACAGACACCGCCCTGCTTCCCGGAACTCAGAAGCTCGCCCTTTCTGAGCTCCTGCCAGTGATGCTGCTGCTGCTGGGACGTGACCAGAGGGCGTCCTGTGCTTGCCCTGCTCTGCTAATCTGGGCTATGGGTGGGTGGGCCCCGGGTGGGCCCCGACCTTTTGACTCCCCTGTTTTATTTTGCTATCCTTTCCCACCAAGTTACCTATAAGTCATGGCTAGGACAGCACAGGACGGAGACATCTTTCCTGAAGGAACAGTGTTTGTGCAGGATCATGTATGAGATCATTCTCCATCATGTATGAGATCATTCTCCATCATGCCCTGTAAGAGACATTCTGGAACGTTTGAAGCAGGGGTGTCTCTCCTCAGTGACTTGACTGTCTTGAGAATGGATGCAACCCAAGCTGTGGAAGTTGTCCGTCCATGAATCCTTTGATGCTTTACACCACTTACACACTTTCCCTGGGGACTGTCCAGGCTTGGCAGAAGTCACATGATGACGTCAGTTGACGTAAGAGCTTTTGCCCTGACTTATTTTTCTTTTTACGGTCCCACTTGACAGATGACAGGAGAGTAGGTGCCCATGAGGGAGGTCACCTGGGGTTAATTTTCCAAACTTTTTTCCTCCCTCCCTCCCTCCCTTCCTTCCTTCCTTCCTTCCTTCCTTCCTTCCTTCCTTTCTTCTTTCCTTCCTTCCTCCCTCCCTCCCTCCCTCCCTCCCTCCCTCCCTCTTTTTCTCTCTCTTTGTTTTACCTCCAGGGTTATCACAGGGGATTGGTACTGGCACTATGTATCCACGACTCCTGGCAGCCATTTTCTGCTTTTTAAGAATTTATTTATTTTCTACTTTTATTTGATAGGACAGAGAGAAATTGAGAGAGGTGGGGAGGTAGAGAGGGAAAGAGAAAGAGAGACAGCTGCAGGCCTGCTTTACTGCTCATGAGTGTCCCCCTTGCAGGCAGGGCAAGAACCGCACCCATGTTCTTGTACTTGGGATTATGTGCGCTTAACCGGGGTGCCACCTCCAAGGCCCTCTGCCACCCCCCCACCCAGTTTTCTTTTAAAAAGAAAATTTCTCCTTCAAGATTGGCCGTAAGTCTGATGAGTTATGTTCACTGCTCTTCATGAGGCAACTTCCGGGCAGGCTGATCCACACATGAGATCAGTTCTTGAATTGTGGCCGAATTGGCTTGCTTCAGAGTGTTTTGATCAGAAGGGCTCTCAAGTGTCAAAGTCATTTGGAGAACTAGATAGATAAAATGCATGAGCACTAAGCTTTTTTTTTTTTCTTCCCAGGATAGAATAAATAAATGTGTTTTTTACTGTGTGCTCAGCTTTGACAGTGTTTTGTTAAAAGGGGAATAAAGGAAGGCGAGGTATTAAATATTTACAGGAGTGATTTAGTTGTATTATCCTGTGTCCTGCATCTCTGTTTAATGGTGAAAACAGTGACCATTGAAATAAATGCCATCAAGCCAGTCCCGTGTGAAGGTTACTGCCCAGGTAGGGTTAGAGTCATTTGTGAAGGATTATGATTTTTGTCAACTTCTCAGATCCCTTCCCGATTCACATGTTGGCTTCCTTCCAAAAAATAACAGGAAAAAAAAATAGAGAATTCACAGACTCACGGTCTTTCCTACATCCCCAATGCCTTTTCTGATTAGCCCAGAAGATGAAGGCTCCTGGTGCATTTTGTTTTTATTTAATGTATTGCTATTTATTTGTGATAGAGGGTGAGAGACAAGGGGGAGACGTAGAGAGTAGAGACACGTGCAGCACTGCTGCATAGCTCGCAGGTGGGTATGGGGGCAGTGGTGTGAATCTGAGTCTAAGGACACGGTAGGTAACGTGTGTCCTTGTGCGTGAACCCTCAGCCAACCCCCTTTCATGTATTCTTTCTCATCCACTTGGCGGCCAGAGACACAGTGTCCACCCTGAGAGAAGCACCTACCTTCCCCCTTCCAGCTCTTCTGCTGGCCCTTGCTCAGCCGCGGTTTCTGAGAGGGTGACAACTGGCTTCTCTTGTCTGCAACAAAATTTAAGTTTGGCTACCAGTCCCTCCTGTATCTGCAACAAAGGCCGTTTTAAAAAACTTTGTTTCTCTTAAGAAACATTAAAGTCATTTCTGAACGGTCACATGTATTTATCTCCATTTTCCCAAACAAGAAAATAAGAGTTCAAGATTATAAACAAAAAAGACTAGCAGGGGGGCCGGGCGGTGGCACAACAGGTCAAGCACATATAGTATGAAGCACAAGGATCTCGGTTCCAGCCCCTGGCTCCCCACAAAAAAAAAAAAAAAAAAAAAAAAGGCCGCCAGGAGCAGTGGATTCCTATTGCCAGCATGGAGTCCCAGTGATAATCCTGGAGGCAAAACAAACAAACCAAACAGACCGGCAGAAGCAGCAGAAGCTTGCTTTCACCTGACTGGAAGCCGGGGCTGATTCTCTGTGCCACTTGGTTACTTCATTTCCTTCCTCCCTCCCTTCCTTCCTTCCTTCCTTCCTTCCTTCCTTCCTTCCTTCCTCCTTCCTTCCTTCCTTCCTTCCTTCCTTCCTTCTTTTCTTTCTTTCTTTCTTTCTTTCTTTCTTTCTCTTCTTGTTTTTTTCCTTTTTTCCTTTTATTTATAAAAAGGAAACACTGACGAAACCATAGGATAAGAGGGGTACAACTCCACACAATTCCCACCACCAGAACTCCGTATCCCATCCCCTCCCCTGACAGCTTTCCTATTCTTTAACCCGCTCCCAAATAGGAACAGGAGTCCATCCATTAACGACACATGGAGCAAATGTAGATAACAACAGTCACACATCATTTTACTCTTGACGAAATCGAGACACTAATGAACTAAAATTCTCCCTAAGCGCATACAGGGATGTCTGATGCGGGGTGTAATTCTAATAAATGATTTGTGTCCCCACGCCAGACAGTGAAAACAGTGCACAAGGAGTCTCTCTAGCATTGAGAACCAGGGATGCACGAAATGAATAAACACCAGTCTCTGTTTTCAAGCAGCTCACGACATAGCTGGAGGAAAACAGCTCTCAGGAATTCCAGAAGCTGTTCCGATTTTTCTCTTGCCTTGGACTTTGTTTAGACTCAATGCAACTTCAACTGTGGGAGCCCGTGCCTGGGGCGAGTGGTTTCCTGTGGCGCTGAGACAGTGTGTGTTGACTGGGGTCTAGAGTCCAAAGCAGGATGGGAGCAGGACAGAACAGATCAGCAGTGAGCAAGGCTAGGGTGGACTGGTCGCTAGAATAAACACTCCCAAGCCCTAGTGCTGTAACTTCTGCTCGTGGTAACAGAAGTTCCCCACCCATAACTGGCAGTCATTCAGGTATGGAGGTACCTTCCAGGCTGTGGCTTTGCTATTTCTAGAACTTTCACTTCTCCTGCATCGCGCGGACATGTTTAAAGGGTCCAGCTGTGAGCTGGTGCTGTGCTGCTGTTGGTTAGAGGGAAGTCACACGACCATGTCGATTGCAGAGGAGTTTGGGAGATGTAATTTAGTTCGAAGTGACGGCCGCTATGATGATGTCTGCTGGGATGGGTGGGCTGGATTCTAGTCTCACGTCCTTCTGTGTCAAGCCCCTGAGCCCTCTTCACTTTAGCTTTGCTCAGGCGAACAAACGAGTAGAATGTTTCAGTGGTTTCTATGAGGTAGAGGGTCCTGACTGGTTGCTTTTTCTGGAATAGACACGTGCACACACTTCATGTCAAATAAGACCCTAGGGCATTACCCTAACATTCCTTAGATTCCTGAGGAATCCTCTGGGAGCTTGTGAAAGGAGACTCTTAGTTCCTGTCTCAGATCTGCAGATGTAAATTATTCTTATAATCTGGCAAGCCTGAGCCACAGGGTGTCTTTCTTCCCATGAATAAAACAAACCAAAATAAAAAAAAAAGGGGGGGGTAGTGTATAGCACACGGCTGGAAGTTTGTTGTGTTTCCTATGGTGTCAAACAAGCTTCCCAGCAGCCTGGTTTTATGAGCCTATTGCGTTATGCAGACATTTTTCGCCATGACTTTTATTATAAGGAACTGAAGCTCTGTCTTGCATCCCTGAGCCAAGAGCTAAGGCGAGTAGCTGGGATCTTCGCCGGTGTTGATGGCTCGGACCAAATGCGTGATTCATGGGGTTTTATTTTCTTCTGCCCACTGCATGAAAAGCTCTGCACCCTCCCCTTCATCACTGAGCAAGAAGCCCCTTAGTTAAGAATCTCTTGTTGCATTCACAAGAGTGCAGGTTTACTAGACCCGCTCGTATCGTGGGCCGGATTTTCGAGTAGTTAAATGGCGGCAACCGGTCTGAGTCCCCAGACCTGTGTCTCCTTAGTCCTTGTGTAGAAAGGAGCTGTAAAGCCCAGGGCGTCTGTGTACGTCCCCCACCCGCTCTGGCGTAGCTCTGTCTTTATCCCTGGGGGCCATATTGCACTTCTCCTTCCCGTGTCACAGTGGAGAGAATTCTGGGCTTGCTATGTATTTTCGCTTCCCAGCTCTCTCTTTGTGTGTCTTTGTGTGCAAGTCTATGATTACTATTGAGGGTTTTTTTTTTCCTCCTCCTAAATGCCAGCAATTATCTCACAGGTGGAGGGATTAGGAAAGAGCTCAGTGAATTGCTCACGGATTAAAATAAAAGCCCTCCCCCAACCCGCTTTAAATACACTAAAGGAGGAGTGAAGATGCAGAGGCTGGCAGGCTGGCTGGGGAGGGTGCCAATTTGCTTTTGATGTTTCAGTCCCTGGATGCAAACCTGAAATGATTCAGAGTTGTGGCTTCAGAGAATGGAGATGTAGGGAAACAGAATACTCCCTGTCTATCTATCTATTGATCTATTGATCATCTATCTACCTGTCTACCTATCATCCATCGTCTCTCTATATCTATCATCTATCTTCTCTCTCTCATCTTTCATCTGCCTATCTACCTATCAATCTATCTATCATCTATCTATGTTTTATCTATCTACCTATCAATCTCTATCATCTATCTACTCTCCTTCTGTTATCTATTTACCTGTCTATCTATATCTCTCTATCACCTCTCTCTCATCTATTCATCAGTCATCATCAGTCTAGCCTGCATCTACTTGATTGACACCTTATGGGTGGAGAGATTGGGAGTGACCACGGTGCATCCAGCCTCATTTGATGCACATGTCTCTAGTGAGCACGGGGCGCCCAGTCTCATTTAGTGCACGTGTCTCTAGTGAGCACGGGGCGCCCAGCCTCATTTAGTGCACGTGTCTCTAGTGAGCACGGGGAGCCCAGTCTCATTTAGTGCACATGTCTCTAGTGAGCACGGGGCGCCCAGTCTCATTTAGTGCACGTGTCTCTAGTGAGCACGGGGCGCCCAGTCTCATTTAGTGCACATGTCTCTAGTGACCACGGGGCACCCAGCTTCCTTTAGTGCACATGTCTCTAGTGAGCACGGGTGCCCAGTCTCATTTAGTGCAATGTCTCTAGTGAGCACGGGGCGCCCAGCCTCCTTTAGTGCACATTTCTCTAGTGAACACGGTGTGTCCAGCCTCATTTAGTGCACATTTCTCTAGTGAGCACAGTGTGCGCAGTATCATTTAGTGCACATTTCTCTAGTGAACACGGTGTGTCCAGCCTCATTTAGTGCACATTTCTCTAGTGAACACGGTGTGTCCAGCCTCATTTAGTGCACGTTTCTCTAGTGAACACGGTGTGCGCAGTCTCATTTAGTGCACGTTTCTCTAGTGAACACGGTGTGCGCAGTCTCATTTAGTGCACGTTTCTCTAGTGAACACGGTGTGCGCAGTCTCATTTAGTGCACGTTTCTCTAGTGAACACGGTGTGCGCAGTCTCATTTAGTGCACGTTTCTCTAGTGAACACGGTGTGCGCAGTCTCATTTAGTGCACGTTTCTCTAGTGAACACGGTGTGCGCAGTCTCATTTAGTGCACGTTTCTCTAGTGAACACGGTGTGCGCAGTATCATTTAGTGCACGTTTCTCTAGTGAACACAGTGTTCGCAGTCTCATTTAGTGCACGTTTCTCTAGTGAACACAGTGTTCGCAGTCTCATTTAGTGCACGTTTCTCTAGTGAACATGGTGTGCACAGTCTCATTTAGTGCACATTTTCTAATGATAAATGAAGTGGAGCATTTCTTCACAGGTGGGGGAGGACATGGTGAGGACACTGAATTGGGTAGTGAGTGTGGTGTAGAGCTAACCATACCATCCTCTTATTACCTGGCAAGCTATGATTTATCTCCGATAAAAAAGGCTTACAAAAATAAATAAGTATAAAGAAATAAATTAATTAAAGATACCCAGGCCAAGAGAATTTCTTGAGACATTACCTTTCTCCCTGGAAGGGAGTGTTTCTTTGTCTGATGTGTCTGTCAGGTTGCTTGTTTAAGTTCCCAATAACAGAACTTTCCTCTCAACTGCCTGAAGTACCAAAGGAAATTTATGGGCTCAGTTCTTAAAAAAAAAAAAAGTAACTGAGATGTCTGAGCCCTGGGGCCTCCCATTTCTCCATCTGCGGCTTGACTTTGCTGTTGGCTTCATTCGTGGCAGGGCAGGCTCCCTCGCCTGGGGTCTGAGGCAGCCCGGGGCTCCTCCCCTGGTGATTTGCTCTTTGATTTGTGAATGTTAAGGAGAGAACCCTTCTTTCCTCGCAACTCAGCAAACGCTTCATCCTAGTGGCCCACGTAGGTCTGTGTGCATCTGTCACCACCACCAGATGGGTACGTTCTTGTGGCTCTCCAGCTGAGTCCGGGACCCAGATTCTGGAAAGGAGGGAAAGATTTGACTGTTTCTGCATTTGCAATGGGATTTCTTTATGGGGGGAGAGGTTGGATATTCAACCCCAATTTTAGCAGAGAGGAGACTAAAGATAAAGTAACACATGGCCACTGCACCTGGACAGGAGAATTCCAGTAAGTCCACTGACATGGGCCAGGCGGTGTTCAGCTGTGTGTGCCTCTCTGCCCTCCACCAGCTGACTGCCATGCGGGCTTGTTTCCCAAGGAGGAGATGGTGTGTGTGTGTGTGAGTGTGTGTTTGAGTGTGTGTGAGTGAGTGTGTGTGTGTGTGTGTGTGTGTTTGTGTGTGTGTGCTTGCACAGCAGAGACTTTGCTGGAAGCAGAATTGTGAGGGGAAAGGCAGTGGTGTTCCGGCATCTGTGTATCAAGGGAGTCCGCTTATTGGCGTGAACAGCCAATAAGGTCAGTGCCCCCAGGGACGGAGGGAACCCCAGAACCAACCCACTGCAGGTGGGAGCTGGCTGATGGAGCCCTTCTCTTCTGCTCTGACCATGGGCCTCTGCGGGTCACCTGTGTGAACAGCCACTGGGCTTGGGCAGCTGAGTGAGTCTCCAGGGTGTTCTTCACAGAGCAGTGCTTTGGTAAGGTTTCTCCTTGAACGCCTGGCATGGTGCTCAGAGCCTTTCTTCTTTCCTCCTTTCCTTTCTCTCTCTCTCTTTCTGTTTCTTTCTGTCTTTGTGATATAATATTGATTTACAAAATTACAAGATAATGGGTATAATTCCACACTGTTCCCAGCACCAGAGCTCTGAACCCACAGTCCCTTCATTCAAGCTACAGCAGTTCTCTTAAGGTTACAGATATGGGTAACTATTATTTCTACAACTGTCTGTCTTGATGTGTATACATACCCCCCATTTTTTCTTCCTCTCCAAGTCACACCTACACCTATCACTACATCTAAATATCCCTCCCCTTTTCCTCCTCTCTCTCCAGATCCTGATGGAGCTGGAGTTCAGACCCTCTGGTCATTTTCCCCCAATCATTTCTCCCCGACTGGGAGCATGGACCCAGGCTCTTTATGGGGAGCAGAAGGTGGGAGTTCTGGCTTCTGTAATTGCTTCTCTGCTGGACATGGGTGTTGGCAGGTGGATCCATCCCCCAGCCTGTTTCTGTCTGTCCCTAGCGGGGCAGGGCTAGAGTCTTTCCTCTTAGTGTCTGCTTCCTCAGCTGCCACCCCTTGGTAGACTGACCTGATTTCCTGCTGTGCTTTCTGTGGAAAAGCTCTGAGCTCCACCTCTATGGGGCCCATCTTGTGTCCCCATGAGCAGTGGGGGTCTCTGATCCAAGCGGTGGTCGGTGTGGCGGACTGAGCAGGCCCAGTGGCTCCAGGGGACATCAGTGCCCATGGCAGTGTGTGACAGATGAAGGTTCTGATTGTGGCTGCTGAGGGGTGAGGCCTGAGATGCCGTGTCTCCACGCTCCCAGAGGATCCCCACGATGTTACTGGTGTGTGGACATGCACCCTACAACTCAGGGTTGCTACCTTGAATGCAAGTGAAGCCCCGGGTGGTGTGTTGTCAGGATTCCCGGGAACAGGGCATCTCTCTTTATTGGTTTGTCCAAATATTTAATTCAGTTGTTTGTCTGATGGAGACAGACATCAAGAGGGGAGGGCAAGAGAGAGAGGGAAGAGACGACAGGCCAGGTGGCGGTGTACCTGGCTGAGCACACACATTCTGGGGCACAAGGACCCGGGTTCAAGCCCCTGGTCCCCACCTGCTGGGGGTAAGCTTCGTGAGTGGTGAAGCAGGGCTGCAGTTGTCTGCCTGTCTCTTTCCCTCTGTCTATCCTACCCTCCCCTTTCAATTTCTTTCTGTCTCTACCCAGCAGTAAATAAATAAATTTATAAATAAAAGAGAGGGAAGAGAGGGAAGAGAGGGAAGAGAGGGGAGAGAGAGAGAGAGAGAGAGAAAGAGAGACCCCTATAGCATAGCTTCACTGCTCACTAAGTTTGTCCTCACACTGCATGTGGGGACTGGGGGCTTGAACACTGTAACATGTGTGGTCAATCAAATGCATCACCGCCCAACCCCTCAAACTACCTTCTTAGGACACTGGTCACCTCCAAGCCAACAAGCAGGTGCCTGGTGGAGAGATCATCTCTTCTGCTGTCCCCCGGTCTGTCTGGGGTGTGATGGCTCTGGCTTCCTTGCCTGGAGCTTGGGGAGCTGGCCGCACCCAGTTGTGATGGGAACTTAAGGAGTGCTCCATCATCCCACGGAGAAGAGAAGCCTGTTCTCTCATCTCCGCCAGGGATGACCTCACTTCACGCTCCTGAAACAGCCCATTTCTGGATCAAATGCCCACGTGTTTAGGAGTCTGCTCCCCGAGGCTCGTTCTCAGCGGGTTGGGGGCCTTATCACAGATGCTGTATCCCTCGCTTCCTCCCACTCTTCCCATCCTCAAGAGTGTCCCCTGCTAAGGTGGCTGCCAGGGCTCCAGGCGATGGTGGCGGCATATTCTCTGTCCACGTGGGCGGAGGCCACGGCCCTGCAGGTGGCCTTCCTTGTCAGGTTGGACAGTACTCCTCCTCCCCCTCCTCCACATCCTCCTCCTCCTCTTCCTCCTTTTTGCCTCCAGGGTCATCACTGGGGCTAGGGTGCCAGCACTATGGGTCCACTGCTCCTACCGGCCATTTTTTTTTTCATTTTATTGAGACAGAGAGGGAGAGAGACAGAGAGGCACCTGCAGCCCTGCTTCAGGTGCCTGTGAAGTCTCCCCCCTGTATGCAGGGAGCCTTGAACTCAAACCCGGATCTTATGTGGGTTGTACTGTGTGCGCCTAACCGGTTGCACCAGCGCCCGGCCCCCTCCCTGTCTTCTCTTCAGCCTTGCCTGCTCTCACTACCCTCTATGTCTCTGCAGGCTCCTCTCACCAGTAGCAATCAGATCTGAAAACCATCCAGGAGAAGCTATATCCTCTGACAACATAACAAAGCCGGTACTTAGCTGCTGGCGCAGCTGTGCCCAGGAGGGGGAGAAGAGGGACTTAGCAAGCTCTTGTTTCACACTGGGTCACTTGTGTCCTGCTTGGCTGAGGGACTCAGGATGAATCCTGGCTCCGATTCCCACCTGGCAGTTGCCTGGGGTGAGGTGTTTACATGGCCTCTTCAGGGACCTGCCAGGAACAGCTGGAAGGGGAGCTGGTTATTCAAGCCCCTTCGGGAAAGGTCAAGGTGGTGGTCACGCTGCCTCCCCAGGGAAGGAACCCAGCAGCAGAGCAGAGCTGGGGGAGAAACCATGCTCTGGGGAGGGGCCGCCCTCAGCGGTTGTATTATAGTTACAGATGGGAGTGTTTGAAATCTGAGTTGGGATTTAGGCCGAAAGAGGAGAGATGTGGACTGCCATGAATTATTTATTCCATCTCTGGGGGCCTGGTTGCGTGTGCTGGGTGTTAATCTCCTCTGCACAGGAACCTGGGGGGTGTCTGTGAGAGCTGGCCTTATCTGCTCCTGGCCAGACACCTCGCTTTTGCCCACTGTGCCTTGGAGAATAATCCCACTGAGACCCTTTCCTTTGTTGGTCCTGAGAAGCATGTGAATGCGTGTTGGGTCTGCGGTCACAGGGACGGGAATGTGGGGAGCCCCACAGCTGCCCCAGCAGGTCTGAAGGGAGCAGCAGAAGCAGCCAGGCCGCCCACAGGGTCCTTTCCTAGGCGTGCCGCGTGCCCCGGCCTTCTCGTCTTCCTTCTTGAGCACACAGAGACCTGTCTTGGAATCTGGGCGGTAATTCCCTCAAGGAGTGTCTCTTGTTCCCCTTTTTGCTGGTGAGGCTGTTGAGATTTAGAGAGAGGTGGCATCCCGCTGAAGGTTACCCATCTCTGAAGTACCCTCACTGGCATTCAAGCCCAAGGTCCTGTCTGCCATGCCGCCGTCTTGCATTCTGCACAATAAGAACATTGGAAAATGTTCCCGAGATCAGGCAGGGATGAGGCGATGGGCCGTGTGTCTGGAGCTCCCAGGAAAGATGGAGCCACTTTTTGCTCCCTCTTAAGGCCCAGCAGGTCCTGGGTTCACAGGTGTCTGTGGAAGTTCCTTGCCCTCACACTCTCTCTAGTTCCCTGCGCTTTATTGGGCACAGTAGCCTGAACAAAAGTTTCCATCAAAGTTCTCTGTTGAGTTTGACTTCCTCTTCTTGCTATAACATTTATGAAATAGTTACCCAAAGCAAGTCTTGGGAGATGGACAAGCTTAGTACTTTTCTTTTTTTAAAAAATATTTTATTTATTTATTGTATCTTTTTAGGTATCTCTATTGGATAGAGACAACAGATATTGAGAGGGGAGAGGGAGGTAGAGAGGAAGAGAGACAGAGAGAAACCCGTAGCCCTGCTTCACCACTCGTGGAGCTTTCCCCCTGCAGGTGGGGGTTGGGGGCTTGAACCCAGGTCTTTGTGCACTGTAACATGTGCACTCAACCAGGTGCGCCACCACCCAGCCGCTATATGCTTAATTTTAATATGAGAGACAGACAAAGAGGGACAGAGCCCAGCTCAGCTCTGCCTGGTGGTGGTGGGGATTGAACCTGAGACCTTGGGGCCTCAGGCAGGAGAGTCTTTTGCAGAACCATGATGCTGTTTCCCCAGCCCAGTACTTTTTTGCCTGTATCTTCAAGCCAGGCCCCCGGCTCCATGGGAGAGGAACAGTAAGGAGGGCTGAGCATCTTCTCTTCATAGTCTTGACATTTCATGACCTGCGGATCTAGAAGACGCAGGTAAATGCTTGGCAGTGTTCTGTGTTTTTGTGTTTCCATAGATGACAATTCTGGTCATGCCAAGCCTTGCTGCTCTGCTTGCTGGTCTTGAATGTCACTTGAAGGCACACGAAGATGCTTACTGAGCCTCTGCAAGTTGTCAGGGTCTGAGACAGAGCATGTGTATTAGTCCTGGCGTTTTTAATGTTAGTTTTTTTTTTTTTACTTTTTAAAATATTTTTAATTTATTAATTATTGGATAGAGACACAGAGAAATTGAGAAGGGAGGGGGAGACAGAGAGGAAGAAAGACAGAGAGACCCCTGCAGCCCTGCTTCACCATTTGTGAAGCTTTTCCCATGCAGGTGGGGACCAGGGGCTCGAACCCGGGTCTTTGTGCCCTGTAATGTGTGCGCTCAACCAGGTGCACCACCACCTGGCCCCCCCACCATCCTGGCTTTTGCTTCTGAATGTCTCCCTCCTTTGAGGGAGATAGCTAAGTCTGAGAGTCAGGGGCTTCCGATGGGAGCAGTAGAAAGAGCAGAAGGGAAGAGGGCTATGGGACACTCTCCTCGGCTCTCTGAGCAAGGCCACCATTTCTCCTGGACTCCAGTTCTACCCACCTTGCCTCTCTCATCAGCCCTCTTGTTCTTGCAACTCTGATACACCTGGTGAAACCTTTTTCTTTCTTTGTGAGACTTTTTTTTTTGTTATAATTTTTTAAATATCTTAATTATATTTTATTTATTTATTTGATAGAGACAGTCAGAAACTGAGAGGGAAGGGGGAGATAGAGAGACAGAGAGACACCTGCAGCCCTGCTTCCCCACTTGTGAAGCTTTTCTTCTGCAGGTGGGGACCGGGGGCTTGAACGTGGTGCCTTGCGCACTGTAACAGGTGAACTCAACCAGGTGCACCACCGCCAGGCCCCCTTTGTGAGACATTCTTACAAGACAGAGCCCAGTAACCTCAGTCTGACTGACTGTTCTCACAGTTTGCTCTCCCCTCTCGGCTCCCATGCTGCTGAAGAGATCCCGGAGCCACAACCAGGCTCTGCCATCCCCAACCCTGTGGCGTCCCGGCTGCAGCCTGCTCGCTGGGGCTCTGCTCTCCGGTGTCCCCTCATCTTGGATGTCTTTCCACCAACTTCAGCCATCTGTTTTCTCTGGCTCATTTTCCTCATCATCTGAGCCCTTCAGAAGGCCGCCGCGCATTCCTGGAGCTCTCACTGGCTGTCCCCTGTCCTGTTTCTGTACACATTCTTGCTCTCCCTCTCCCCCTCATGTCTCTCCAGCTAGTCTGGGAACTCTTAGCATCAGGCACCTTCTTGATTGGCTGCTGGTGAGAGAATCACAGATGTGTTGTTTCTGGTTCAGCCCATCACACAGACTTTGCAGTGGTGCTGGGCATGAAGGTGGGACTAAGGACTGGGGATGGGTAGGGAGAGAACTGAGGGCTCACTGTGAATCTATCATTTTCATGGCTTCACACACATCAGCTTAAGAACATAGTTAAGGTGTCTCTCCTCTCCTCTCCTCTCCTCTCCTCTCCTCTCCTCTCCTCTCCTCTCCTCTCCCCTCCCCTCCCCTCCCCTCTCCTCTCCTCTCCTCTCTCCTCCTCTCCCCTCCTCTCTCCCTCTCCTTTCCACTCTCCTCTCCCCTCCTCTCTCCCTCTCCTTTCCCCTCTCCTCTTCTCTCCTCTCCTCTCCTCTCCTCTCCTCCCCTCCCCTCCCCTCCCCTATCCTCTCCTCTCCTCTCCTCTCTCCTCCTCTCTCCCTCTCCTTTCCCCTCTCCTCTCCTCTCCTCTCCTCTCCTCTCCTCCCCTCCCCTCCCCTCCCCTCCCCCCTCCCCTCCCCTCTCCTCTCCTCTCCTCTCCTTTTCTCATCTCCCCCGCCCCCATCTCTCTTTTCAATGAGGGTGCATGGCATAGAGGATTTAGGAACTGAGGAGATTAGAGGACAAAGAGTAACATAGCAGATGTGTTGAAAAAGAATAGAGAACCCAACACAGAACATGGGCGTTGGCAGGTGGATCCATACTCTGGTGAGATATAGTGGTTCAGATTCATTCTTCTGCACGTTTCAGCCCAGTTTTCCCAAGTGCCGGAGACTAAGTGCCTCATGGCCGAGGATATTAACAGACTAGCTCAGGGTCTCCAAGTAACTAGATACAGGAGCTCGGAAAGGAGCTCAGGCCACTCTGAGCTCTGAACCAGGGCTGTCCCTCTCTGACTCTGTATGTTGTGGGGAAAATGTTATCTGCCCTTCTTATCAAGTGGGCTGTTAGCATCTGGTGGGAGGACAGATAGGGACGGGCCACAAGTAATTACTCAGTACTGCCATGGCCAGCCTTGTTCTGGGGTCTGGAGTGTGTTGAGGGGAGGATGGCCAAGGTGTTTACTTGCCCTAAGGCCTGTCCTCTTGATGATCTGCAGCTAGCGAGAGCTGATGGGAAAGTGGGAGGAGGGAAGGACCATCGATAGGCTTCGGAGAATGATTGTGTTTGCAGGAAGGAAGAGGTCATGTCAGTGGACAGTCATTGCCCTGTAAATCCACTCTGTTCCCCAAGTGTTAAATAAAGGAGCTGAACTAACACATTAAGCAACGTCGAGGAATTTACAAAGGTGGCTCAGCTGAGGAAAGCCAAGAGGAGATTTGCAAAAGCAGAAAGCACGTCGAGACGAGACATTTTGGTCACTTTCACACACACACACACACACACACACACACACACACACACACACACACACACACACACACACACAGTTCTAGAAAGGGTCACATATGCAAAGAGATGATGTCATATGTCTAGATTTCAGTTAAAAAAAATCACTTGAAGGAAAAATGACCCGAAATCTTGCCTGGGGAGTTCATTCAAATTGGCTGGGGTGGGAGCCATGTTGCTCAGCTTAAGCTCTGGCTGGGAGGTGGGAGCAGAGGGTGTGATGACAGGTGTACCTAGGTGGTGTGATGGGGTCAGGTCGTCACCTTCACGGAATGATTAGGAAGAATGGCTGAGCTCCAGGTTACACTGTTGGCAGGTGGCGCTAAACTGGCGGGTGCCACCATGATGACTCAGAAGGAGACACAGTGCAAGGGCGCGGCCAAGGCCAGAGCGTCATGCTAGCCAGCAGCAGCCACAGGGAGGATGCAGGCAAGGGCTCATGGAGGGGCTCTCCCTGTGGACTGTCTGCACACATGAACCATATATGCCCAGTGACGTCAACGCAGGAACAAGAGCCCATGCCCCAAGGCTACCCACGATGCATTCTTCATGATCTGAGCTGGAGGAGAGACGCCGGGGGCGTCTTTTTGAGGTACAAGGCAGCTGGACTGTGATGCAGTATTTTAATTGCCATGACCCTTTCAACAGTGTCCCTTCTAACTATTACTTTCCTTTCTTCCCTCCCTCCCTCCCTCCCTCCCTCCCTTCTTTCTTCCCTCCCTCCCTCCCTCCTTCCTTCCTTCCCTCCCTCCCTCCCTCCCTCCTTCCTTCCTTCCTTCCTTCCTTCCTTCCTCCCTCCCTCCCTTCCTTCCTTCCTCCCTTCCTTCTTTCCTCCCTTCTTTTTGCCTCCAGGGTTATCACTGGGGCTCCATGCCAACACTATAATTCCACCACCCCTGGCAGCCATTTTTATTCATTTTATTTAACAGGACAGAGAGAAATGGACAGAGGAGGAGGAGACAGAGGGGGAGAGAAAGACAGACACCTGCAGACCTGCTTCACCGCCTGTGAAGCGACTCCCCTGCAGGTGGGGAGCCGGGGGCTCGGACTTGGATCTTTGCACTTAGTACTATGTGCCCTTAACTGGATGAGCCACTGCCCAGCCCTCTTAACTCTCACTTTGTAGTCACAGGGAAAAGCCTCTCTGACTTTGCAAATGTCTTCAACCTATCTGAAGGCGAGGGGTATCGTGAATGATACATTTGTACCTTGTGGCATTTCTTCTGTAAATCGGGATAATAATGTACTTAATGTAGGGTTTGATGAGTGTTAGGTATGTGAGGTGGCCAGCCCCATGCCTAGCAGATGTTGGTTTGTTGGTCCTAATGTATTTTTCTGTGTTTTCATATGCAAAAATGTATCGTGACTGTTTTTTTTTTTTTTTTTTTTGCCTCCGGGTTATTGCTGGGGTTTGATGCTAGCACTATGAATCCACTGCTCCTGGTGGCTATTTTTTCCCATTTTCTTGCATAGGACGGAGAGCAATTGAGGGAGGAGGAGATAGGGAAGGAGAGAGAAAGAGAGACACCTGCAGACCTGTTTCACTGCTTTTGAAGCTTCCCCCCTGCAGATGGTGAGCCAGGGCCTTGAACTGGGGTCCTTACGAGTGTCCTTGCAGTCAGTACTATGTGCACTTAACCCGGTGTGCCACCACCCGGCCCCTGTCATGACTTCTGACAACTCTGTAGTAAATGCGTGATAAATATTACCATTACTATCATCAGTGCCCTGTGTGCAGAAGATCTCCTTCAAAGAGGTCAAAGTGAGTGAACAGACTTCCAGCTTCTGCAAAGTGAGAGGGACATGGTGGTGAACAGCCCCGGCCCCCAGGCCTGTGGTAGGCAGCACTGAAGCAGCCACCTTGGCTCTCTGGCCCTGCTTCCATGGCTGCAACTTCTGGGGGCTGAGCCAATCATCTCCGAGGTCTCTTCCACTTCCCAAAGTGTACAATCGAGTAAAGCTCTGCATTGTTTTGAGTTGTCGGGCTTGGGGTGAATCCTCTAGAACATGTAATTTATCAGACCTCCCGTCTGGGCGGGCTCACTGACTCACCCACTCTGAGCACCGGAAGTGCTGAATTCCAGGAATCCTACCCTCCCTTTCCACCCCCTTAGTACTGGGAAAACCAGGATAGTTGGTCTTTCTGGTATGGGATAATTGCTAGACAGTAGAAGTATTGACTCACAGTCCAAATACCAGGCTGCAAGAAATCATAAGTTCCTTTTAAAAATTAAGTGATTAATTTGATAGACACAGAGGGAAATGGAGAGAGAAAGGAAGACAGAGAGGAAGAGAGAAAGACACATGCAGCCTCGCTCCACTGCTCGAGATGCTTTTCCGAGGAGATGCGGACCGGAAGTCGAACAGGGTTCCATGCCCATTCTAACATTGTGCTCCACTAGGCCCCAGACCCAGGAAGCTCTATCCTGCACAGAGGAGCTGTCTTTAGGAAACTATCAAACATTTTGTTCATGGGGGTTGTCTTAGTCACCTTGAACTCATGTAAAAGATACCACAGACCTGATGATGCTACCAACACACTTTATGCTTGCTACATTTTTATTAGAGAGTTTTTAATCTCACAGAATTAGAAGGTTACAGAGGTATGGCTCTATGCCTCACTCACCACCAAGTTTCTGCACCCTTACCCTCCCAAAGCTGATCACTCTGGTTCTCATAACGTCTGAGAGACGGTTTGGGTATTTTCTTTTCTTTTTGCAAGTTTATATCTCTCAATTTTCTGTACTCCGCAAATGAGTGAAGCCATCGGTTCCTTTCCTGGTCAACAGATGTCTGTCCTTTTGCTACTTACTCACACAGTGGAGAGAAATCATTTATATTTTCTATTCTTTTTTATTATAATTTCTTTATTGGGGGATTAGTGTTTTACCATCTACAGTAAATATAGTAGTTTGTACATGCAGAACATTTCTCAGTTTTCCACACAACAATGCAACCTCCATCTTTTCTATTCTTACAAAGCTTCCAATACCCTCATTTTAGGTATTGGAACACATGCATTTCTGGGGGTCGGGAAAGACAAATATTTGGACAACAGCAGGAGGGGGCTGAGCAGAGTTGCTTTATCGGGGAAGGTGTGTGCGATGTGGGTGCAAAGGGTTCTTACAATTATCCAGTCTTGTCTAGAGCTTGGCTACAGAAGGCTCCTTCTCGCTGCTTCCACTTCAGAAAATGTGAGACTCTCTCTAGAGCGAGCAAGCTGTCAAGAGAAGCCCGTTATGTTTTCCAGAACTTTCTCTGGAATAACATATTCACTTCCAGAGTCTTCAGGGACCAGGAAGGTGACAGATGGAGGGTGTTTCCAGGGAGTCATCCAAACGATTGACAAGCTAGACGAGAGAAAGCAGAGAACTGAAGGCTAGGCACTAGGTGGGGTACACGTCTGTGGGGACACAGTGCCTGGGAGGAGTGCCTGGTGCCCGGGAGGAGTGGGTAGGGAGACTAAGGCCAGACACCCACAGCCAGCGTTGGGTGGGGGAAGCATTCCTCTGAGTCCTCACACTTTTATTCAGCAGATGTCTATCTAGCTCCTCCGTTCTCCGTGTCATGATTTGGTTGAGGAGTGAGTACACCCCCAAAAGGATCGTCACCACACCTTTGATCTTGTGAAGGAGACGGGCAGTAGGCACCGTTGTGAAGAACTCGCTGTGTCACCCTGGGCACAGGCTCAGGCTTTCTGTTTCTCTGTTTCCTGTGTGGAACGGGCAGAGGTTGGCGTGTTTGAAAGGTACCGAGGGCACCATTTGGACCAGCGGAGGGAGGAGGTGGTGCAGCCAGACGGCCAGTAGGGCAGCAGAAGGGCTCTGGGCTGGAGCTTGTCTGCACAGCTTTGTCACAGGGATCTGACCAGACGCGGGCCCAGCGTCGCTTCATGTCAGTGAGGCCAAGCAGACCGGCTGCCCCGTGCACGGCAGCACCTCCTGTCCACTCTGATGGTCTCCCAAACATTTCTCCTCAGTGGAAAACTGTCAAGAGAAAGCCTTCTGGGAAATTCAGGCAAACACATGTTGAGGCCAACCCACAGAGTAGGTGGGCTTAGGCTGGAAACGTAAAAAAAAAGAAAAAAATTCTTTATTTTTTATTAGTGACTTAATATGATTTACAAAACTGTATACAAAACGGGTTTAATTCCACTCTGTCCCCACCACCAGAGTTCTGTGTCCCCATTCCCTCCACTGGAAACTAAAGTATTTCTCCCAAGATTACAGATATGAGCTGATTCACTCTCTCTCTCTCTCTCTCTCTCTCTCTCTCTCTCTATCATATATCTATCTATGTATCTGTCATCTGCCTTTAATTCCTTTCTAGTTCACCCCTACACCTATTTCTACTTCCATGTGTCTTTCCTTTCTCTCTCAGATAAGAAAAACCTTGCCTGGCTTCCTTTGGTGTTTTCCAGAATCTCTTCCCTTTCATTGGTCCTATAAAAACAAGGTTCCTGGTGACAAACTCTTCAGGTCCTGGTGGAATGGGGGTACAAAGCCTTCTGGTTTACTCCCCCTATTCTTTACCACTCTGGGAGTCCGGAAAAAGAGATGTTTTTAGGGTGCAGAAGGTGGGAGTTCTGGCTTCTGAAATTGCTTCTCTGCCAGACATGGGCGTTGGCAGGTTGATCCATACCCAGCCTGTCAGAAAGACTGTTTCTCTCTTGACTGTTAAATCAATAGCAATTCTAATTCTTCAGCTAGAACCTTCCCTGAGGGTGAGAACTTTCCATCACCCAAAGGGCCAGATGGTGGCTGGCCGGGAGGACAGAAGATTCATGTTCCCTGGGTAGATGGGTGGGTGGGAACTTGAGTTGCCTACGTCATCACTGAGCACAGTGCAATAGCATTGATGGATGTAATTATTCCACAAAGTAGAAATAGAAGAAAATAATAAGCATCAGTTTACTTCTGAACAACTAAGAGGAGAGAAAAAAAGACAAATGCAAGTAACCGGCAGAATGTGGCCATTCTTCTGAGTCACAGGCGTTTGTCCTCAGCACAGGTGTAGTAATTAGCAGGACCTATATGGTGAGGACATGCCCACGCCACCTTCACTGCCCTCAACACCAGGGAAACAGAGCTGGATCTGGAAATCAAGAATTTTCCATGTATGCTATTTTTCCCTTTTTTAAATTAGTGATTTTATAATGATTAACAAGATTGTAAGGCAACAGAGGTACAATTCTGCACAGTTCTTGCCACCAGAATTCTGTGTCCCATTTCCTCCATGGGAAGGTACCCTATTTTTTTAAAAAATAATTTTTCAATTATTTTTATTTATTAGATAAAGACATCAACAAATCAAGAGGGAAGGGGGGAGATAGAGAGGGAGAGAGACAGAGAGACACCGCAGCCCTGCTTCACCACTCGCAAATTTTTCCCCCTGCGGGTGGGGACTGGAGCTCTGAACCAGGATCCTTGCGCTCTGTAACTGTGCGCTCCACTAGGTACACCGCCACTGCTTGGCCCCGGTTCCCTATTCTTTATCCCCTTGGGAGTATGGACCAAAATTTTCTTGTGGAGAGCAGAAGGTGGGGGTTCTGGCTTCTGTAATTGCTTCTCCACTGGACATGGATATTGGCAGGTGGATCCACACCCCCAGCCTGTTTCTATCTTTCCCTCATGGGGCAGGACTCTGGGGAGGGGGAGCCCCTGGGACACATTCCTGAGGTCATGTATGTCATTTTAATTCAGTGTGCATAGACATAGTGCACTGGCATTGGAGATAATCATCAGGATTAAATAACTGGCGACATCATCATCATCATTATTATTTACATCTCTCTAGGCAAAATGGCACACACATATCTTGACCTGTATACACTATAATATCCTCACTCAGAAAAAGGTCTAGTTGTGAGAGTTGACATGTTAGCAAAGCAAAGTACTAGCTGCTAGCCACCACAGAACGTGGCAACATAGGATGGGCCTGGACAAGGCCAGGAGGACTCCACCCCAAGGTGCCCTCACAGCTCAGGAAACCTGACATCTCTCTGTGTGCATTCCAGAAGCCCCACAGCTTAGAGTCTTGTCTTTTCACAGGAAATGTCCTCCTCAGAAACAGCCCCCCATTTGGTGGGGGGGGGTCTGTTCTTCAATCTTTGTCTTTGTCCCTGGCTTGTTAAAATAAGAGAGCGTCTGATTCAGAGGAGCTATAAAAATAATAGAGTAACTACAGAGTTCACGTTCGTGACTCACTTAGCTCTGAATCATGGCAGTCTATGAGGGACCCTTCTCAGAGTTAAAAAAAAAATCCCACTTGCTGTTTGTGTTTTCAAAGTGTCAGTGGGTCCAGAGTTTTCCAGTTGAATCATTCTGGGGAGCAGAGGTGACTGTCAGGATGGTGACAGTTTTGTGTGTGTCTGTGTGTCTTTAAAGAAAAAAGTAGATAGACAGGCTGATTGGTCATGACTCCGTGGTGTGTAATGCCTGCACATCGTGCCTGGTTTGGGCTCCATATTTATTCTTTTTCCTCCTGCTCCTGTCTAATTGCCCTCTTCAGAACAGAGGCCTCCACTGCCTTTTGGCTTCATTAATGGCTTCCATTTTCATTAAGAGCTCTGTGCTAATGGACTGGCATAAAATGCACACTTGTTCCCTGCAGCCACCGCCAAATGACTCTCATCCCACTGGCAATTTTGTGCATTAGGAAAAGATAATAAAGAAGAAGAGGACAAGCCAGTAGGAATGAGGGAGAAATATCCACACAGAGACAGAAGACCTGCTCAACCCCACCTGATGTTCTGGACAGAACTTCACTCAGCTCTTCAGATCCGTGGGTGTCTGGGCACTGTTCTCTCTCCCTTTGACATGAATACTGGTTGGCCAAACAGAATGAAGAAACAGGAAGTCCGTCCTTCCTCCCTCCCTCCCTCCCTCCTTCTCTTTATTTCTCCCTTCCTTCTTATCTTCCTCACTCCCTCCCTCCCTCCCTTTCTTTCATTTTTTTTTTATCTATTTACATGTTTTAAAGAGTTTTTTTAAATATAAATTTCTTTTAAAGTTCTATTCATTTATTTGATAGGACTGTGACAAATCAAGAGGGAAGCGAGATAGAGAGGGAAAGAGAGGGGCCAGGTAGTGGTGCACCTGGTTAAGGGCACACAGAACTATGTGCAAGGGCCTGGTCTCAGAGATGGTTCTTGGGGACTGGGTGATGGTGCACCTGGTTAAGTGCTCACATTACAGTGTGTGAGGACCCGGGTTTGAGCCCCGGTCCCCACCTGCAGGGAGGGAAGCTTCACAGACGGCAAAACAGTGCAGACAGTGTTTTTCTCTCTCTGTCTCTGCGTCCATCTTCTCCCTCTCAGTTTCCCCTGACTCTATTCAAATTGAGTGAATAAGTAAATTGTTTAAAAAATCATTTCTTTTTGTAAACTTTTTAAGAACTGATTTTTTTACTATTGGGTAGAGACAGAGAGGGGGCGTGGAGATCGAGAGGGAGGGAGACAGAGAGACACCTGCAGCCCTGATTTACCGCTTCTGAAGTTTTCCCCCTGGAGGTAGAGACTGGGGGCTCGAACCTGGTCCTGTAATGTGAGTGCTTAACCAGGTGAGGCACTGCCTGGCCCCCTTTGTTATTATTACTATATTTTATAAGTAGATGTTTTAAAGGACTTAACATCTTTATATAGGCTGATGATTAAATGCCTTTGTAAATAGCTATCTTAGAGTTTATTCAGTATAGGCATTGTCATTATGCAGCTGATTATCTTTGCAAATGAAATGGCAACAGACATATTTGCTGTCTGAGCGTTGCTTCCCATTAAACGCACACTCTCCCTTTACTGACTAGAGCTCATGCTTCGGCCTCATGTTCATACACTTGGAGCATAGCAACAAATATCTGTTTGCTCTTGTCTCTGAGCGTGTAAATTCCAAAGGGCCAGGGATCTAGCTCTTAGATTTTATGCTGGGAGTCGGTTCTCATGAGCCTATAATATCGAATAATAACTGCAAGGATTTGCAAAGCCCAGTTCGAGAAAGGTCACCCAAATATATAAGTTGATTTTGAGAGTGGATGCCGTCGGTTTGAAGTGAGGATAATTAAATCCTAAATCTTCACCAAAGTTTGGAAAAGCATGCCTGGCTGGAGTGTTCAGGACTCAAGGATGATCAGATCCCCTTTCCCATCATGCCTGTAGGCTTTTTCCAGGTACTGAGTACTGACTGAAAAATCACTGTTTTTTAAAAAAAAATGGGGGGGATGGGGGGTGGTGCACCTGGTTGAGCGCACATGTTATAGTGGACAAGGACCCAGGTTCGAGACCCTGGTCCCCACCTGTAGAGGGAAACTTTGTGAGTGGTGAAGCAGTGCAGCAGGTCTCTCTCTCTCTCTCTCCCTCTTTCTCTGTCTCTCTCTTTCCCTCTCCCCCACTCCTCTCGATTTTTGGCTGTCTCTAATAAATAAGGATAAAAATTTAAAGAAATCTTGGAGCAAAAATTTGATGTCATCAGAATTTTAAATGTGTCTCCTGGAATAGAAGAAATATCCATGAGCTCATGAGACAAACGGAAAATGTTCCGAGAGTCCAAGATGGGAGTAAAGAGAACAGGCGTGCGTGTGGTTCCCTCAGCCAAGGCAACAAAAAAGACAGACTGTTTGCTCAGTCTTTGAAAACACTTCGTTCCCAGAAAGGACCAATCATCGCTGAATGGACTCAGACTGTGGCTGAAGGCCACTTCTTAGAACGGGTCGTGCTGAGTTCCTGGATCCGGGGGCTGAGGAGGAAGCTCTGATCACTTCAGGGAAAGACACAGAGTGGGAGGCGCCTGATGGAGCCTGGAGAGCTTGTGTGTGTGTGAGTGTGTGTGAGTGTAAGTGTGTGACTGTGAGTGTGTGTGTTGAGTGTGTGTGAGTGTGTGTGTGTGTGACTGTGAGTGTGTGTGTGAGTGTGTGTGTGAATGTGTGTTTGAGTGTGTGTGTGAGTGTGTGTGACTGTGAGTGTGTGTGTGTGAATGTGTGTTTGAGTGTGTGTGTGTGAGTGTGTGTGACTGTGAGTGTGTGTGTGTGAGTGTTTGAGTGTGTGTGAGTGTGTATGAGTGTGTGTGTGTGTGTTTGAGTGTGTGTGTGAGTGTGTGTGAGTGTGTGTGTGTGTGTTTGAGTGTGTGTGAGTGTGCGTGTGTGTGGTAGTGTACTGGGCTACGGGGTAGAGTTCTACACCACAACCACCCCACGATTCCACGTTTCTACCTCCTTCCCAAAGAGAGTCACCATGGTTCTCACAGTCTGAGTAAAATCTGGCTTGCTTCTGTTTTCTTTTTTTTTTTTTTTTTAATTCTTGCAAGTCTAGATGTTTGATGGCCTCTTTTGAATTGCTGCCTGAGGAGTGGCAGCTCAACTTTTCAAAAATATTTATTAATTTTCAAAAAAATTATTGGACATGAGAAATCAAGAGGGTTGGTGGAGATAAAAAAGGAGAGACCCCCACAGCCCTGCTTCAGCACTCATGAAGCTTTCTCCCTGTAGGTGTGATCAGTGGTTCGAACCCAGGTCCTTGCCCACTGTAGCATGTGTTGTCAACCAGGGGTACCGCCATCTGGTCCTTCCAGCTGAGCTTTGGTCTGCACACAGGGGGGGCCCTGAGGTGAGCTGCCTGGATGCTGGGGGTCCAGGTGAAAGAAAACGCAGACACTAAAGCTGTCGGTTACTCCTCTCGTCACTTTACCTCTGATAACCGCGATTCTCTAAGGCAGAGATTCTCATGAGGGACATGGCCACAGACGTTAGGCATGGACCAGTGTTCAGAATCCATACTTCCAAAATAAGACCTAGACCAGTTTGTGGTGGACAAACTTGAATGTGCGCTTGTGTGACTTGTTAAAACACAGTCTCTGAGCATGGCTGGGGCCGGCCTCCGTTCTGCTTTTCCAGCAACCCCCTGAATGATGCGTACACAAGTCCGTGGAGTGCTCTTGGAAGAGCAAGAAGCTTGCTATGGAAAGGCCAAAGCAGAGAGAGAAGACCGAAGGGTCACTGTTACAACTGGCTGCATCAGGAAAGCCACCACACACAGCAGCTAACCGAGTCTAGCTGAGTGCCGTGAGAGGTGTGCTGGGCAGAATTTGGGTGAGTCGCAGAATGTGTGTGTGAGTGTGTGTGTGAATGTGTGTTTGAGTGTGTGTGTCTTTGCACAGAAAGATTCTGCTGTGCTGCCATCCCTAGTAGAGTACGAGGTGCAGTGAAGGAAAGAATTTCCATGCTCTGGAATCCCTGTGATTCCAGAAAGGGTTGCCTCCAATCCTTCGCCCTCAACTGCAAATCTCTTTCTGCTCATAATGACTGGAAGGCTTCTGCAGATATTTGCTTCACTATTGGAATGCAAATTCCCTGAGCTATGAATCCTTTTAAGCTGATGAACAGCTGTTACACCCCAGAATCACCGTGCTTAGGATTCTTCTTGAGGGGACATAGGAGAAGCAGATGCGGGACACAGCAGTTGAGGCTGAAAGTCATCATTTTTACATCGAAAAGTTCAAGACATTCAATCTATTTCCCCTCTCATACTCATTAGTGATTGATGAGACTATAAGTTAGTAGGATTGTATATTAGCACCAAAGGTCTGTGTCCCTACCCCCCCCCCCCATAGTGAAGCTGAAAATCCCACCCTCCCCCAGAGCTTTTTTTTCTTTTTTTGCTTTGGTGCAATACTCCAAACTCAGTTTGTGCTCTGTGTCTCCCTTTCTGTTCTTCTCCCTCAACTTCTGTCATGAGTGGGATAACCCCATACTTGTCTTTCTCTTTCTGACTTACCTCGCTTAACATAATTCCTTTTAGCTCCATCCAGGGTGGGATGGAGAAGGCCGGTTCATCATTCTTAACAGCTGCGTAGTGTTCCACTGTGTATATAAAGCACCTCTTCTGCACCCCATGATGAAGCTTCCAATGGAGGGGATGGCATGGGGAACTCTGGTGGCGGGGAATGTGTGGAATCTACCCTTCTTATCCAACGGACTTGTCGTTCATGATTAAATCAATAAAAAGGGGGGGAGCTTGGAAAGGGAAGATGCTTCACAAGTGGTGAAGCAGGTCTGCAGGTGTCTCTCTGTCTCTTTCTCTCTCTATCTCCCCTTCCCACTTGATTTCTGGCTGTCTCCATCCAATGAATAAAGATAAAAACCAGCGATGTGAATCATTTGAAATAGCAAAGCATCACTGTTGTCCTCATTTTGTCCCTTATAACCCAAGCTTCCCTTCCCTTCCCTTCCCTTCCCTTCCCTTCCCTTCCCTTCCCTTCCCTTCCCTTCCCTTCCCTTCCCTTCCCTTCCCTTCCCTTCCCTTCCCTTCCCTTCCCTTCCCTTCCCTTCCCTTCCCTTCGGAGATACAAACAGCCAAAGATGGTTTTTCCCCGAGCAAGCATGCACCAGTCAGCCAGATAAGTAATATTCACAGCAGCAGCTCACTGTGTCTAATGTACGTCTGAGCAACTTTGTTTGATGCCTGTTCTGTAAAACCGAGTCAAGGAGAGGCCGTGTCTCCACATGCCAGTGACTTGTTCAGAAAAACTCAGCTTCAGGGTGCTGGGTGGTGGCATGTTCCTGTAACCACACACATCACCATGTACAAGGATCCCGGATCGAGCCCCCGGCTCCGCCCCTGCAGGGGAGTCTCTTCATAAGCGGTGAAGCAGGACTGCAGGTGTCTCTCTTTCTCTCCCCCTCTCTGCCTTCCCCTCCTCTCTCCATTTCTCTCTGTCAGGTCCTATAAAAAAGGGAAAAAAGACCACCAGGAGCAGTGGGTCTGCAGTGCTGGCCTCAGCGATGACCCTGGTGGCAAGAAAGCAAACAACCCCCCTCAAATAAAAAAACAAAACAAACAACAACAACAAACAACAACTCGTGCTTCCATTTCATCTCTAGATTCAAAACCCAGGGCTTCCCGGCCTGTCACTCGGCTCCGACCAGGGACAAAGGACGGGGCGGCCGGTCGCTGTCCTCTGCCTCCCTGCACACCACAGCCACCTGGGGCCACTTCAGGAGCCCCCGCCCCGGACCATTACTCCGTATCTCTGGGCATGGCATCCCGGCAACCTGTTATAGAGCTCCCGGGGAGCTCAGCTGTTGAGAAGGTTGACTGCACAGCTTTACACACCCAGAGCTGCTGGGCAGTGACTCACTCTGGCCACACATCAGACTCATCTGAGGGGCCCTACTCCTGTGCCCGCTGTGTCCCGGATCACAGGTGATGTCAGGGTGGCGAGGGCTGGGTGTCGGTGTCTCAGGCTCCTGAGATGGTTCCCCGAGGACCCAGGCTTGAGGCTGCAGCACTGCACACCATCCCTCAGACATGCTCCCACCCAACTGCAAGACGCCCTCGTCTTTCCCAGCCTTGTCATTCACTGGACAGACAAGTAAAGCTGCAGTGTTGCCAGCAAGTGCTTCTTCCTACTCCCTGCCTCTCCAGCCCGTGGCTCCGTGTCCTTGCTGGCTTCAAGAGGTTCCACAGCTGGTGGGCAGGAGCTATAGTGATTGTGGTGAGAACCACACGCTCGATTCCTGGCCCTGGGCACGCTCAAGCAGCCTGCACCAGCCAGGGGCTCAGTAAGCATTGACTTCTCCCCACTCTCCTCAGAACTGTGCCATGTGGCGGCTCCCTACACCGGGATGCTACGCCCCAGCAGGAAAGACTGACTGGAGAGCTTTCCTGTGGTGTGGCCACTGACTCGTGCACCTGTTCACCACTGACAAGCAATAGGAAATAAAAAACAAAAAACAACAAAAACCAGGGAGGCAGAAAGGGATCGGTCCTGAGTCAGGGTCAAAAGCCAGGGCCTGGAGACCGTTAGAGGCGGGTCCCTGGGCAGGTCCTTGCTGAGACGAGCTGGCCACAGCACACAGGGTGGGAATTTGACTCCCACCGCCTGCCTGGTCAAGCCCCCCATGCAGAAATGCACTGACTGGAAGTCTCATTTGTATAGAGTAGACCTGTGTGTGTATGCAGACAGGACGTCTTTTCTGTCTGTGTACCCGCTCTGTGTCCCGAAGTCTGTCTGTCTTTCTCTCTCTCTCTCTTTTAAGATTTGATTTATTTATTGAGAAACACAGGAGGAGAGAGAAAGAACTAGGCGTCACACTGTACATGTACTGCCGGGGATTGAACTCAGGACCTCAAGCTCGACAGTGCGATTCCCTATCAACTGCGCCAGCTCCCAGACCACTCTCTTTCCCTCCCTCCCTTCCTTCCTTCCTTCCTTCCTTCCTTCCTTCCTTCCTTCCTTCCTCCCTCCCTCCCTCCCTCTTTCTTTCTTTCTGCTTTCCTTCCTTTCTTCCTTTCTCTCCTTTTTTTAAACAAGTTAATTAGTTTAATTGTATTGATTTACTTTATTAGTGATTTAATATTAACTTACAAAACTACAAGATAACAGGGGAACAACTCTGCACAGTTCCTTCCCACCACGAGAGCTCTGAATTCCCAAACCTCCACTGGAAGCTGCAGCTGTTCTCCCAGGGCTGCAGATATGGGTCACTATTGTTTCTATAACTATCTGCCTGGATTTGTACATATTTGACCCTCCTTTTTAAAAGGCCATCTTCTCTTCTTCCTTTTCAGGTCACACCGACACCTATTACTACATCCAAATGTCCCTTTTTCCCCTCTTCTCTCACTGAGTCTTGATGGAGTTGGAGTTCAGAGCCCTCTGGTCATGTTCCCTTATTATTTTTCCCCCCACTGGGAGTGTGTATCAAAACTATTTTTGGGGAGCAGAAGGTGGGAGTTCTGGCTTCTGTAATTCTGGCTTCTCTGCTGGTCATGGGTGTTGGCAGGTGGATCCAGACCCCCAGCCTGTTTCTGTTTTTCACTAGTGGGCAGGGCTCTGGGGTCTCTCTTTTCTTTACTCTCCTCTCCTCTCCTCTCCTTCCCTTTTCTTCTCCCTTCCTTCCTTCCTTTCTTTCTTTCTTTCTTTCTTTCTTTCTTTCTTTCTTTCTTTCTTTCTCTTTATTTCTTTCTGATAGTGACAGAGTCAGAGAGAGAGGGGGAGAGAGAGGGAGAGAAAGAGGGAGAGAGAGAGAGAGGTCGCCCCCACAGCACCAAAGCTTCTTCTTTCAGTGTGGTATGTGTGTGCCTGTGCATGTGTGCGTGAGCCTGTGTGTGCCCATGTGCCTGTGCATGTGTGCGTGAGCCTGTGTGTGCCCCGTGTGCCTGTGTGTGTACGTGAGCCTGTGTGTGCCCCGTGTTCCTGTGCGTGTTTGCGTGAGCCTGTGTGTGCCCCGTGTGCCTGTGCGTGAGCCTGTGTGTGCCCCGTGTGCCTGTGCGTGTGTGCGTGAGCCTGTGCGTGCCCATGTGCCTGTGTGTGTGTGTGAGCGCCCGGGGCAGCTGTGGCGTGCTGCTTAGTTATTCATAGCCAATTGCTTTCCTGGCCCGTCACTTTATTAGCTTTTCCCCAAGTCGTTTAGCTTTCACTAAGGTCACCAGCTTTATGGCAGCAATATTTCTCCCAGTGTCAGAGATAAAGTATCAGGCTCATAACAGACCCCCCCTGCTGCCAGCCGACAGGGGTGGGGCCAGTTCCTGTCAGAAGGCTAAGGCTGCCCTGCCCAGGACGCAGAGTGTCTGGGTCGGAGACTCCTGGCCCCTTTGCTAAAAAGATGAGATTTGGGGTAAAAGAGCGTCTCGTGATGCCGGCCTCCTCTCCAGAGGAGAGTGGCTCCCAGGCTCCCAGGCAGAGGGCCGGGGCTCCCCTGGGGGAGTGGCATGGGGGGTGAGGCTCTCTGCCTGGATGGTGACAGGAAACACTGGCTTTCCCCACGTGCCAGGAAGAGGAAGCTGCCAGCAGCAGGAGGACTCCTGGGAGTCTCTGAGAGGCCCCTCCCTCCCGCAGTAGCACCCAGTCTCCTGCCTGCCGGAGTCTCGGCCTTCGCTGTCTCTGCATTTAGCAGGAGGGAAGGGGTGTCAGGGGTGGGAGGAACCAGGGGCAAAAGGACTGTTTTCCTTTTTCTTTTCCTTCTCTCTTCTATTCTTCCTTCCCTTCCTTCTTCCTCTCCTCTCTCATTCTCTGCTGCTCTCTTAGAGACACGGTGGCAGGGAGAGCGAGCGAGCGAGCGAGCGAGAGAGAGACCACAGAGCACAGTGCTCTGGAGCCCGGGTCGCACATACGGCAAAGCAGCACATCATACAAGCGGCTGTTTTACCTGCTTCCCTCCCTTCCTCCCTCCCTTCCGTCCTCTTTCTTTCTTCCTTTTCTTTCCTTCTTTAGCTCCTTTCCTTCCCTTCTGCTCCCTCCTCCCTCTTCCCTCTTCCCTCTTCCCTCTTTTTTTTTTTTTTTTTCCTCCTCCAGGGTTGTTGCTGGGCTCGGTGCCTGCACCATGAATCCACCGCTCCTGGAGGCCATTTTTCCCCTTTTGTTGCCCTAGTTGTTGCAGCTTCGTTGCGGTTGTTATTGCCATTGTTGACGTTGCTTTGTTGTTGGATAGGACAGAGAGAAATGGAGAGAGGAGGGGAAGACAGAGAGGGGAGAGAAAGACAGACACCTGCAGACCCACTTCACCGCCTGTGAAGCAACTCCCCTGCAGGTGGGGAGCCGGGGGCTCGAACCGGGATCCTTATGCCGGTCCTTGTGCTTTGCGCAACGTGCGCGCTTAACCCGCTGCGCCACCACCCGACTCCCTCCCTCTCCCCTCTTATCCCTTATCCTCCCCTCCCCTCCCTTCCCCTCCCCTCCCCTCCCCTCCCCTCTCCTCTCCTCGCCTCTCCTCTCCTCATCTCTCCTCATCTCTCTCCCCACCAATGCTTGCTCTTGAATCTTTCTCCCTGCAGGTGGGAGCCAGGGGGCTTGAACCCAGGTGTCTTAAGAGTCCAGTGTTTTATTCACTGCACCCCCCCCCCCCGTTCAGTGCTGAAGGGGGAGGCCCAGGCGTCTTCCTCTAGGCTGGTGCTTCTCCTGTGGCCCCCAGCCCAGGAGCACCTGCGCCCCAGAGACGTCTCAGGTTCACCCTGGGTTACTGGAGCCCTTTGGAGTGGGACCCTCCATTCTCAGTCCTCACAACCACCTGGAGGACTTGACGCCCATGGCTGTGTGGGCCGGGAGAGGGGCCTCAGGTGACAGGGCGCTGTGGGGGACATGGCCCGGGGAGCCTGCCCTCTGCCTCTGCCCCAGCGGCCCTGCAGCTGGGATCAAAGAATGGCTCGGAGGCAACAGCAGGTAGAGGCCACGGAGGCAGCCGGTTCACCACTGGGGAGCATCTTAGAGCAAATGAAAAACAAAAGCAGAAACAAGTGTCAAAGACCACTTAGGATGCTTTGAGGGCCAGCCAGGGACGCGCCTGGAAGGAGGCCTGGCATATGGCCCATGGGAACTAATATTGCTTCTCATTATTTTCCCTGATCACAGACATGGTTGGCATTTCGTAATGACCTGCACTGTCTCACTAGAACATGCAGGAAACAAGCTCATTCTGGATGTGAACAGCTGAGCCCTCGTGCTGGGCCTGGCCAAGCTGCCAGCCTGCCGTGAGATGGTTAATCTGGGGGTCAGGTGGCGGCGCACCTGCTTGAGTGCACACACGGCTCTGTGCAAGGACCCGGGTTCAAACCTCTCTCCCCCCCACAGGGGAAAAGCTTCATAAATGGTGAAGCAGGGCCACAGGTGTCTCTCTGTCTCTCTCTCCTTCTCTGTCTCCTCCTCCCACTCAGTTTCTCTCTGTTCTATCAAATAATAAAAGGAAGGAAGGGAAAAAATAGCCACTAGGAGTGGTGGACTCATTGTGTAGGCACTGAGCCCCAATGATGGCAAAAAAGAAGGAAAAAGATTAATCCTGGGTCCCAGGGTCTCTGGATAGGTAGGTATCCACTGGGGTCTGACCTGCTCCAGGGTTCACTCCCATTGAGAGATGCCCTGGCAACAGTTTCCTGAGCGGTGAGGGGTGGGCATGGAAGCGGAGGCAGGGAGAGGGAGGCAGCTTCTAGACAGATTGAGGGTATGAGAGGTTCCATGTCATATGAAATCATGCACACACGCATACACACACTCTCACACACACTCACACACACACTCACATTCACACACACACACACACATGCACACACACACACACTCACACACACACACACACACACACACACACACACACACACACCCTAGCCCTTTGCCCAAAGCACCTATTTTAAATTTGATTTTATTGGGAGACTAATGGTGTACAGTAAAATACAGTAGCTTGTACATGCATACCATCTCCCAGTTTTCCGCATAACAATTCAACCCCCACCAGGTCCTCCTCTGCCATCATGATCCAGGACCCGAACCCTCCCCCCACCCCCAAAGCACCTATTTTTAAAAGTAGCCGTGTATCCTAGTAAGGAATTCCCACATTCGGCTCATCCTTAAGCTCTGCGTGGTATTTATGGAAGTGGTTTCCATAGTTTTCTGCAAATTGCTTGACTTGGTGTTGACACATTCAGTCCTAGTTTATTCACATATATTCATAGACACGTGTGTTCTAGTTATCTGCGCTGGTGTTGGTGGCTCTTTAGATCGTTGACAGTGGTTCGCTTTTGCAAACATTGCAGTGAGTGTGGACATTCTGCAGGCCTCTCTGTACAGGGGTGTGGACGCCTTAGTAGGCTGCGGACTGGGGTGGACTCGCAGGTCTCAGGGAACACACCCTCTCAGACTGAACACCCGCTGCCGGCTCTGTGCGGTGGCTGCTGCCACTTCAGGACGGTGTCTGTCCGGCTCAGCATTTGTTTTACTTGTTTGTTTATTTATTTCTGTCACTTAGATGTGAGGGGTTTTTGTTGTTATTGAATCTTCACATATTTTGGAGACAACTTTGTTTCAGAGATAGGAAAGAGAAATAGGAGAGAGAGAGGGAGGGAGGGAGGGGGAAAGGGAGAGGGGAAAAGGGAGAGGGAGAGGGGGAGGGGAGAAGAGAGGGAGAGGGAGAGAGGGAGGAGGAAGAGAGAGGGAGAGGGAGAGGCACTGAAGCTTCCTTCAGGGTGGTGGGGGTCAGACTCTAACCTTGGGCTCATCTACATCAGAGTAGACACGCTATCTAGGTGAACTGTTTGGTCAGAGTGAATTTAAAAAAATATTTTGATTACTAGAATTGTTGAGAAACTTCTCATTTGTGTGCTGACCATGGCGTTTCCTTTTCTATAGATCCTTTGTTCACATTATTTGCTCAGTTCTTAAATTTAATTCCCTTCCTCCCTCCCTCCCTTCCTTCCTTCCTTCCTTCCTTCCTTCCTTCCTTCCTTCCTTCCTTTTCCTTCCCCTTTTCTTTTACCACTAGTATGGAGCTTAGTGCCTGCACAATGGCTCCCCTACTCCTAGTAGTCAATTTCCCCTTCTCTTTCTTTCCTCTCTCTCTCCCTCTCTCTCTCTCCTCTCTTTCTCCTCTCTCTCTTTCCTCTCTCTCTCTCTCCTCTCTCCTCTCTCCTCTCTCTCTCCTCTCTCTCCCTCTCCTCTCCTCTCTCTCTCCCTCTCTTTCCCCCTCTCTTTCCTTCTCTCTCTCCTCTCTCTCCTCCTCTCTCTCTCCTCTCTCTCCTCTCTCTCTCCCTCTCTTTCCCTCTCTCCTCTCTCTCCTCTCTCTCTCTCTCTTTGTTTCTTCTGATAGAACCTGAGATGGAAAGAGAAGGAGAGAGAGGCATCTGCAGCCCTGCTTCACCTTTTGTGAAGCTTCCCCCTTCTCCAGGTGGGGAGTGGGGATTTGAACCTGGCTTCTTGCACATGTGTGTACACTCTACCTTTGCTTATTTCTTTCATGTTACTATTTTAAATTGATTGGTTGGGGTTCTTAGTATATTCTTGATACCAGTCTTTTCTCAGATATGTATGTGTAAATATGTGAATATATATATATATATATATATATAATGTGTATGTCGAGCTTATATGATCATATATGTTTGGAAAATCCAGAATACCTATGTATAATGGGGGAGAGCTTCATGTTTACGCAGACTCTCACGCCTGAGGCTCCGACGTCCCAGGTTCAATCTTCCACATCACCATAAGCCAGAACTAAGCAGTGCTCTGGTACAGAATTAAATGACAACAACAGAGAGCTGTCTGTATGTGCAGATTTATGTGTATACATGTTAACTGGGCTTTTCCTAAATGTGCCTGTGAATCAGTGTATTTTATAAACTAGCTACAGAAAGATAGTAACAATGACTAGTTAGGAAAACAGTCGTCATGACCGAATATTTGCTGCAGTCAAGGTTATGTGACTGTTTGCTCTCTCTTGCTACCCCATGTCTTTGTTTATTTCGTGGTATTTTTATTGCCACCTGGCGTAGTGCTGGTGCTGACACAACAAATCCAGCAGTCCTGTTGGCCAGGTCTCCATTTCTGTTTTATTTGACAGGAAAGAGAGAGACTGAAAGGGGAGGGGGAGATAAAGAGGTAGACACCTATGAACCTACTTTCCTGCCTGTGAAGCTTCCCCCGCAGGTGGGGCGTGGGGGCTGGCTCTCTGGTCCTTGCGCGTGGTGAGATGGTTGCTTGACTGGGTGTACTGCCACCTGGCCCCCTAAATCTATTTTTAAAAATTATTTATTTATTTGACAGAGACAGAAAGAAATTGAGAGGGGCAGGAAAGATAGAGGAGAGAGACAGAGAGACACTTGTAGCTTTGCTTCACTGCTCATGAAGCTTCCTCCCTGCAGGTGGGGAGTGGGGGCTGGAACCGGGTCCTTGCACGTTATAGCCACTCCACCCCAATATTTTATGATACATGATACTTGCAGGAAATCCATGGAAAGCAAAACTATCACTGTTCACTAATAGATCTTCTCCTATTTTATCTCATTAAAAAAAAAAAACAACTTTGTTTATGGTATCTTTTGCCAAAAAAAAAGATCTTAAAATATTGATGCTGTCACATGTGTTGATTTGGCCCATCAAGAAGCTTTTTTGTTTTTTTAATGCCTTGTCCGGGAATCTTTTCCTTCTGCCCTGTCACAGAGCTAGTAAGCACAGCTCAGCGGTATCTTCGGACCCCCAGTCTCTAATGCCACAGGGACTTATTCTGCCTGTAGGGTGAGGGATATCACAGATATGGATATAGTAAATATGCATTTTATTTTCCTCTTTGAGAGGCCAATTTCAGGGACCCAGAGGTTGCTTAGGAATAGAATGCACACTTTCCAGGCACGAAGATGAGTTTAATTGCTGGCCCTGCGTGACAGCGCCATGGACAGTGCCATGGACAGCGCCATGGTCAGCACCACGGACAGCACCACGGTCGGAAGCATGGACACCGCCATAGTCAGAACCATGGACAGCGCTGTAGACAGCACCATGGCCAGCGCTATAGACAGCACCATGGTCAGCACCATGGACAGCGCCATAGACGCACAATGGTTGGCACCATTGACAGCGCTGTAGACAGCTCTGTAGACAGCACCATGGCCAGCGCCATAGACAGCACCATGGCCAGCGCCAAGGGGGCGCAGGGCTGGGTCTCCATAGTGAAACATTGCTTTTCCACGTCTCTCTTCTCTCCAAGTTTGCACTGAAAAACTGGAGGAGGGAGGCTGCTCCACGTAACATTTTGGATTCTGTGCCCTGGTACTGAGCCAACTGAAACGAGTATGATCCAGGCGGTGGCACACCTGGTTGAGCGTGCACATTACGGTGTTTGAAGACCTGGGTTCAAGTCCCTGGTTCCCACCTGCAGGGGGAAGCTTCAGGAATGGTAGAGCAGGGCTGCAGGTGCCTCTCTGTCTCTTTCTATCTTTATCGCCCCCTCCCCTCTGAATTTCTTTGTCTCTACCAATAGTGGTGATGATGATGGTGAAACAAATAAGCAGATAGCTGTTCAGCTGCACCCCATGGATTGGACAACTCACCCTTTATACACACATTGAATGTGGTCCCTTCATGTTGTCCCTCCTGGGTCCCTCTCTGTTCACTGGTCTGTATGTTTGCCCCTGAGTAGACACCCAGTGCTTTGGAATGCCAGTACTTCATTCCCTCTGCCAACCCTCCTGGAGAGCCGAGAAAGTTCCAGTGACTTCTAAAATCACCACGGACCTTCATGGGAGAGTCCTGGCTCCTGGGGGGTATTTATCTGTACTGACAGAAGTCTTGGTATGAAAACGGGCACCACACCCCAACTTTCTGACTTATCCCTCTCTCTCAGGAATGTTTTATTTTGGAAAGAGTTATTTATTTATTTTAAATAAAATAAAAATATTGACAAGACTGTAGGATAACAGGGGTACAATTCCACATAATCCCACCACTGGAGTTCTGTATCCCATCCCCTCCATTGGAAACTTCCTTATTCTTTATCCCTCTGTGAGACCATTCACCCAGGATCATTATGGGGAGCAGAAGGTGGAAGGTCGGACTTCTGTAACTGCTTCTCTGCTGCATATGGGCATTGACAGGTGGATCCACATGCCAGCCTGTTTCTGTCTTTCCCTAGTGAGGCAGGACTCTGGGCAGATGGGGTTCTAGGACACACTGGTGAGGTTGTCTGCTCAGGGAAGTCAGGTTGGCATCATGGCAGCATCTGCAACTTGGTGGCTGAAAAGCATTAAGATATGAAGCAGAACAAATTGTTTAATGATCAGGATCCTAAAGGTGAGAATAGAGCAGGTGAGATTTGGGACCTCATTTTGGAAAAAGCTAGTAGGTCTATTTTAGGTATATTCCAGGGGGCCCATGACTTGACTAGTTTTTGTCTGTGCTCCACAGCTAACATGCAGGTGGACCCAAGTTACTGTCTGTGGAAATGGTGTCATAGTTGGAAAAAGGACTAGAAAGCTGGATCAGGGCAGAGAGTAGCTCTCAAACATGGGGAAATTATTTAGCTTTTGTTAACTGTAAACTTTATCAATTTTATCTGAGGCCCATGTTCAGCCCAGGAACCTGTGTAACCTTCAGGAATGGTTTTGACATCAAGGGGATTTGTAGGTGGCTGGGGGAGTGAGGACATGAGCTAGAAATGTCTCCAGTGTCACAGGCTTTGCGGCATCCAAGATCCAGGGGTTTGACACTTGGAGAGCTTGTCTGCATGAGGAAAATGCTAGGCAGCTCACCAGTGGAGTCTTGGCACTCTCACTCGCTCTGGGCGAGAGCAGACTTGGCCTCCTCTAACTTGTGTGTGACCACGCACACACTCCTGGTTGTGTGGTTAAAGCTTCAAGTGCTGTAGGAAACAGCTCAGTGCTAGAGCAAAGTCCTCATGTGCCTAAGATGGCTGGCTCAGTCCAGAGTAGTGTTTTTGCTCCTCTCTCATGTGAGACTCTTTCTCTATCTCATAAGAACTATGTGAAACCAATCTTTCATTTCGTTTTATTTTTTTCTGCCAGGGTTTATCACTGGGACTTGATAGGTTAGAGACAGAGGGAACAGGAAGTGTCTGCAGCCCAGCTTCACCTCTTGTGAATGTTCCCATTTGCAGGAGACGCCCAGGGGCTTGAACCTGGATCCCTTGGCATGGTAATGTGTGCATTTTACCAGATGAACTGCCAGATGGCACCAAAGGAAGTCTTATAAAAATAAACCAATCTCTTGTGTGGCTTCTCTTTTGTCTCCTAAAGTGGCCGGGCGTGGGTGCATGAAGCCTTGCCCATCCTCCTGGCATGGCTCCTCTCAACTCAGCGTCCTGGCTGTGTGGATCATTGGGTGGTTCTGCTGGAAGCCCCTGGTTCAGCCTCATGGTTATGGTTAGGGAAGGAAGCTCCCAGCCTCTGCCAAGGGTGTCAAACCCTAGATGCTCAGGACCAGGTGGGGCTGTCTGGTGGTCTTACCCAACATGAAGACAGTCCAGGCTCCTGTCCAGCTAAGCAAAGGCAGGAAAAGTCCAGTGTCTGGGGTCCCACCCACATTCACGTTCACCCCACGGTGCTCCTTGAACCAGAGGGGAAACTGATTTTAAAAAATGAAATAAGGTCTCCCAGAACCTGTGCTCTTGCCTGTCCCTCCCTCTGGTGACTTGGGGAGACAGCACTCTATGCTAGGGCCCTGCAGACGCAGGCTGCATTCGTAGGCTCCTTGTACCTGGAAATAGGCAATTTAATATCCTTTGAGATGGTCCCTGTGAGAGCCATGGACTAGAATTCAGAGGGGGGTAGAATAAACCTCCAATAATCTTGAACTTCTGGTTTCTTATTTGAAAACCCACTTGGTGTCTACTGGGGGGGATTTGTGGAAATAAACTCCTCTCTCTAGTTCTAGCCCTTAAAGGTCACTTGCAAATCAGACTTTTAAAAAATAAGGTTTGTTCAGTCCCATGACCCCTGGTCCTATTAAAAAAGCCTCCCAGCTCTGTTTCTTGATGGCTATGCATCTGTTAGAGACTGTTCACACTCTACTTGTTGGTTCTGTCAGCTCAGTGGGTGCCAACACCCAGAGACACCCAGAAAGAAAACCTATCTTTCTGAAATGGGAAGAATCATTTGTTGGTAATAGTTACTTATTTATTTATTGGATAGAGACGGAGAGAAATTGAGAAGGCAAGTAGAGACAGGGAGGGAGACAGACAGAGACTCCTGCAGCCCTGCCTGACCGCTTGTGAAGCCTCCCCCCTGTAGGTGGGGCAAGGTGCCATTTGAGAGAATTATTGTGATCGTGCAGCTCAGTCATAGCTGAGTCTTCCAATAGGGCAGCCTTTATAGATTTCTGGACTTCAGCAGGGGGATGGGCACAGTAGGCCACGCTGTGCTCTGCTTGTCAAACCATCCGCAGACCCCAGTGTCAACGACAGGGAACACAGACCTGCTGCTTCTTGATGAGAGAACTGACTATTCTGGCTGTTTCCACACCCAGCCTTTTTCCATCTGGGGCTCAGAGTCGACACCTGGCCGAGACTGTCACTCGAGACTCTCCTGCCCAGTCCCCAAATCTATGCCAGTCAAATCTTCCTCTATGAGACGCTACCAAGGTCTTGTGTGCCTGCCTCTCTGTGCCTCACCTGATGGGGACTCTGTCAGTGAACACACAGCATCAAATGGTGACTAGCTCAGCCTCCACGGAGCTGCCTCTGGCCTGGAGTGACATCGGGTGCTAAGGACTAGGCTTCTTTTTTCTCTTTTTAAAAGCACTTACTTTTTTTTTTTTGATTGAAATCTTTAAAAAAATTTTTTTTTATTGAGGGATTAATGTTTTACACTCAACAGTAAATTCAATAGTTTGTACATACATAACATCTCGGGGTTTTCCGCATAACAATTCAACCCCCACGAGGTCCTCCGCCATCACATTCCAGGACCTGGACCCTCCCTGCAACCCACCCCAGAGTCTTTTACTTTGGTGCAATACACCACCTCCATTTCAAATTCTTAGTGTTTTCTCTTCTGATCTTGTTTTTCAACTGCCTGAGAGTGAGATCATTCCATATTCATCCTTCTGTTCCTGACTTATCTCACTTAATGTGACTTCTTCAAGCTCCATCCAAGATGGGCTGAAAATGGTGGTCATCATTTTTTACAGCTGAGTAGTATTTCATTGTGTATCTAGACCACAACTTGCTCAGCCACTCATCTGTTGTTGGACACCTGGGTTGCTTCCAGGTTTTGGCTATTACAAATTGTGCTGCTAAGAACATATGTGTACACGGATCTTTTTGGATGGATGTGTTGGGTTCCTTAGGATCTATCCCCAGGAGAGGAATTGCAGGGTCATAGGGCAGGTCCATTTCTAACCTTCTGAGAGTCTCCAGACTGTTCTCCACAGAGGTTGGACCAATTAACATTCCCACCAGCAGTGCAGGAGGGTTCCTGTGTCCCCACACCCTCTCCAGCATTTGTTGCTGCTGCCTTTTCTGATGTGTGACATTCTCACAGGGGTGAAATGGTATCTCACTGTTGGGCAGGCTTCATCTGCATGCAGAATTCCTGGTAGGTGATCCACTGAATGATAGCAGGGGCCACAATAATGCTAACTGTCTCCTCTCTCTCTCTCTCTCTCTCTCTCTCCCTTCCTCCCTCTCTCCCTCTCTCCCTCCCTCCCCTCTCTTAAAATTGCCACCAGTGTTATCTCTGAGGCTCAGTGCCTGAACCATAAATCCACCATTCCCAGAAGCCATCCCTCCCCACCTTTCTTGCATAGAGACAGAGAAACGGAGAAGGGGAGAGAGAAATAGACACTTCCATTGCTCATGAACCCCCTCCCTTGCAGGTGGGCACCAGGGACTTGAACCTGGGTCCTTGCGCATGGTGACACGTCCTCTCTACTGGGTGCTGCCATGCCCAGCTCTCCCTCCAGCCTCTCTCAGAACCCGCCGTGCTTGTGTTGTCTTCCCCACGGCACCAACTAACTGTAGGGAGGAAGGGGCCTTGCCGGGCTCTCTAAGTGGGCCAGTGAGGAACTGGAGACAGAGCCTAGAGGTCCCCATCCTAGGGCTGTCCTGATGGGCTTGTGCACCCAGCATCCAACCCCTGGACTCTTGGCTTCATTTGGGGGTGAAATAGCAGAGGGGGGGTCCTACGTGTTTGGTGGAGGGCCGTGATGGTGTGAGGTGATGGCAGCTAAACTAAGGGTTTCTGGGTGCCCGCCCACCTTGTATTCGGCAGTGATTCAAGCACCATGTGGGGCTGAAAGGACCTTTTATTTATAATGATCTGTTTCTTTGCTTTACGGGCGTCAGCAGTGGTCCTGGGGTTATGTGCCATGTTTTCTTTCTTTTAGAGACAGAAATAGTGAAAAGGGAGAGAGACACATACTTACCACCTGCAACACTTCTTCTGCACTCATGAATCTTCCCCCCTGCAGGTGGGGACCTGGGGCTCGAACTCGAGCCCTTGAGCATGATAACATGTGTGTTCAGCCCCCTGTACCACCATCTGCCCACACTCTGCTAATCCTCATCAACTGCACGATCACTCCCTTTGTCCCGTGAGGAGACTGAGGCATGGGGAAGCTGCACAGCTCCTAGGTGCTGGAGCCAGATTCTTTTTTCATTGTTATTATTATTTTTTTAATTGCCACGAGGGTTACTGGATTATCGCTGGGGCTCAGTGCTGGCACTACAAACCCACTGCTCCTGTCAGCCATTTTTCCTTTTCTTTTTAATCTATTTTATTTGATAAGACATCCAGAAATTAGGGGGCCAGGTGGTAGTGCATGGCTTTAAGCACACATAGTATGAAATACAAGGATCCTGGTTTGAGCCCCCAGCTCCCCATCTGCAGGGGGGGTCGCTTTACAAGCAGTGAAGAGGAAGTCTGAAGGTGTCTTTCTTTCCTCCTTTCTGTCTTCCTCTCCTCTCTCAATTTCTCTCTGTCCTATTCAAAAAATTGGAAGAAAAACAAAGGACACAGATGCAGTGGATTCATAGTGCAGGTACCGAGCCCCAGCGATAACCCTGGGGGCAAAAAAAAATGAGGGGAAGGGGAAGCTAGGGAAGGAGAGAGAAAGATAGACCCTGCTTCACTGCTCATGTAGCTTTCCCCCTGCAGGTGGGGAGCAGAGGTTCGAACCTGGGTCTTCACACACAGTAATGTGTGTGTTCAACTAGGTGCACCACTGCCCAGGCCCCAGAGGCAGGATTCTGCCCCAGTGAAATGAACTTGAAGAGCATTTCCTGACCCTCCCTCAAATGCAAATCGGGTCACAATAAGAGGTCTGAAGCCTGGCTATTGGGGGTCTCAGTTGCTGGCCTTAGCCTGCACTGCTTGCCGAAGCCCTCTGCAAAAACCTTGCCGCCCCGCCCCCCCCCCCCCCCCCCCGCCCTCCTCTCTCCCCTGCAGCCAAGTCTCCTAGCAGCTGAGAGTTCTTGGTCTCTAAGCACCTGGCTGGGAGCTGCCTGGCTATGCTGCTTGACTGCCTGTCTCACTTGATCCTTTCTCTTGGGATCAACCCCAAGCCTGGGATTTCAGTGAGGGTCAGATTCTCCTGTCTTAACTGAGCTGTCCACCCCAAACTCTCTGTGGCTTGCAGGGACCGTGCACCATGCACTATTCAGAAGGCTTGAGGCTGGGCTGGGGGGCTGCCTACACTCTGGAGGGACTCAGCCGGCAGCTCCCAAGCACCCGGGCAGGCACCTCCAGGAATTCAGCGTGGGCTCCGTGGCTCAAGCAGTCACTTCTTACGGTGCTGTGGCCACGCGTGAGTTACCTGTTGTTGGGCGAGATTTGCATTCAGACTCGTCTGAGCTGGTCTGTCAGAGCGAGGCGGCCAGAAGCAGGGGCGCCACTGGCACGAATGCAGGGATGTAGTCCATTCTGTGAGGCCGCTCTGTCTGGGTTAGTTGTTGCCATTATTATTATTATTGATAGAGCTTCTTATTTGAAGAAGATGCTTTTCAAAAGCTGGTATTAAGTCAGAGTCCATGACAGGTGAGTCATGGCTGCAGTTTGGAACTGATGGGGACCTTCCCTTCCCCTCCCTTCCCTTCCCTTCCCTTCCCTTCCCTTCCCTTCCCTTCCCTTCCCTTCCCTTCCCTTCCCTTCCCTTCCCTTCCCTTCCCTTCCCTTTCCTTTTTTTTCTTTTTTTGTTGTATTTTCTGAACATTGTGAGGTGTGGTGGTTCTCATTGCGTGGGGGAGAGGTCTCCGGTGTGGCCTGGGATGTGGTCAGTTATAGTCCAGCTGGAATGGCCACACGTGGGGGGCAGGGTAGATAGAGTCCCTCGTGGCTGAGTGCCCTGCTGTTGACAGCCTGGGATCAGCAGGGGGGCCTGGAGGACGGATTCCCTGTTTGCACACTGGCCCCACTCCTGCACTCTAGCTGGCTCTGCAGCTGGTCTCTGCACCAGAGGAATGTTCCCCATCAGAGCAAACTCCACATGACTTTGCTTCCTTGTATACATGCCCAGGAAAGAAGTTGCTGGGTCATGGGGTGAGTCCATCACCACAGTTCTTAGAAGGAAGCAAAGACACCTGTCCACACTCCTATGCACACCTGCATTCAGAGCAGTACTCTTTGTAATAGTTCAAATTTGGAAGCAACCCAGATGCCCAGAAAATTTCAGTCTATGTACACATTGGAATATTACTCGGCTGTTAAAAATGACGAAGTCATCTTTCTCCCCTGCCTCATCCTGGGTGGAGCTCGAAAGAATCATATTAAGTGAGATAAGCCAAAAAGAGAAGGATGAATACTGAATGATCTTACTCTAGGTGGAAGCAAAGAAGCCAGGACAGAGAGAGGAAACACAAGTAAAACTTGAACTAGATGTGGTGCATAGCACCAAAGCAAAGGACTCTGGGGAAGGAGAGAGAAAGGAGGGAGCGCGGAAGAGACCTTGTGCGTATGGCGGGACAGGCCCTCAGTTGGAGGCGACGACTGTCAGGGGAGGTGAGGGATTGTGCCCGTGTGCCAACAGCTGTGCTGCCAACTGTTAACTCCGTCAATAACGCGGCTCGGAGTGGCGGCAACAGGAACAAAGAACAAGGACAATTGCCTTGTGAATCTTTATTCAACCACCATGTCTTTAGCCCTTTTAAGACTTTATTATTTATTTTCTTTTGGTTGGAGACAGACACAGATTGAAAGGGGAGAGGGAGAGAGAGAGGGAGAGAGACAGAGAGACACCTGTCGCCCTGTTTAACCACTCATGAAGCTTTCTCCCTGCAGGAGGGGCTTGAACCCAGGTCCTTGTGCACTGTCCTGTGAACGCTTAACTAGGTGCGCCACCACCTGGCTCCTTCCTTGTCAAACTTAATGCGGAGGTGTTTGTGCTGCGTCTAAATCACCCAGCGCTGAGAGCTAAGCGTCACTTCCTCTCTACAGGGAGTGATGACAGCACTGTGATGGGGAGTGTCAGGTCAGCTGTCTGTGACCAGGGCACCGCAGATCTGGGGCTGGACAGGCAGCACAGTGGTTCTGCGAAAGACTTTCATGCCTGAGCCTCTGAGGTCCCAGGTTCAGTCCCCAGCTGAGCAGCGCTCTGGTATCCATTCCTCTCTCCCTCTTTCCCTCCCTCCCTCTTTCTCTCCCTCCCTCCCTCCCCCTGGGGCTCGGTGCCAACACTCCAAATTCACTACTCCTGGCAGCCATTTCCTTTTCTTTCTTTTTTCCCTTTTCTTTCATTTTTCTATTGGATAAGACAGAGGAATTGATAGAGGAGAGAGAGATAAAGGGAGACAGACAGACACCTGCAGACCTGCTTCACTGCTTGTGAAGTGACCCCCCTGCAGGTGGGGAGCCGGGGGCTGGAACCCGGATCCTTATGTGGGTCCTTGCGCTTTGTACTATGTGCACTTAACTGGGTGCAGCACCGCCAGGCCCCCCATCCCTACCTCTCTTTCATCAATAAGCAAATAAAATTCTTAAATTTTTAAAAAATATTTTATTTATTTATTAATGAGAAAGATAGGAGGAGAGAGAAAGAACCAGACATCTCTCTGGTCCATGTGCTGCCTGAGTGTGAAACCAGGCATTCTATTCCAGATGCTTCCTTGTTGCTCTGATGTGCTTCCAGAATTGAGAGAAAGATATGAGGTGGGGGTTGAGTTTGATTCTTGGGAAAAGGAAAGAGTCTTCATATTTTATTTTATTTTAAAAAAGATTTTATTTATTCATGAGAAAGATAAGCAGAGAGAGAAAGAACCAGACATCACTCTGGTCCATGTGCTGCTGGGGATTGAACTCAGGACCTCATGCTTGAGGGTCCAATGCTTGATCCACTGTGCCACCTCCCGGATCACCATATTTTTTATATATTTTATTTATTTTAATGAGAGAGATATAGACAAAGTCACACACACAGAAAAAGGCAGAGAGAGAGAGAGAGAGAGAGGGAGAGGGAGGGAGAGAGAGCAAGAGAGAGCGAGAGAGAACAGTGCACTCCTCTGCTCTGGCTTATGGTGGTGCTGGGGATTGAACCTGAGATCTCAGAGCCTCAAGCAGGAGAGTCTTTTGCAGAACCACTGTGCCGTCCCTCCAGCCCAAGAGTCTTCCTCTTTGCTGGCATCTCCATCTCACTGGGCTAAAGTGACTCACCTGTACTGCACAAGAATTGCTTCTGAGAGGTCAAGAGGGAGATGGAGTTGAACTGGGTGATTTAAAGGGCATCTCTCCGCTAATTCCTTTCTTTCTTCTCAGGTTACATTGATTCTGCAAATCACTAGTGTCCCATCTGCCCTTTCTGCTGTGGGAACTAGTGGGCCTTAAACATTGAGTTGTGTGTGTGTGTGTGTGTGGGGGGTTTTAATCCACATCAAGCTGTATTGACCTGGGGCACTCACACTCACTTCGGCCAAATCAGGATTAATTGGAACCTTTTCGATTCTCGATGAAGTGGCATCGTTTGCATTGTGCCCGGGGCCTGGGGAGTGGAGACAGTTTCCTCCCTGGCTTTGGTTCAATTCTCCCTCTTCTGCCTGAAGTGACTCCTCTCCATTGTGACATGACGGAGACTTGTCTGATGACAGCAGTCAAGTGGAGATGCTATTGTCCCAAGGACAAAAACCACTTGTGGGGAGAAGCATCAATTTCTTCTTGTCCATAGCTTGTTGAAAGAGACCGAGGTGGCCTGGGTCAGGGCTCACCTGGTCAAGCACACACATCACAGTGCACAAGGACCTGGGTTCAAGCCCCTGGTCCCCACCTGCAAGGGGAAAGCTTTATGAGAGCTGAAGCAGGGCTGCAAGGTCTCACTGTCTCTTTTCCTCTCTATCTTTCCCCTCCATCTCAATTTCTCTCTGTCCTATTAAATGAATGAATGATGAATATTTTTTTTAAGTTTAAAAAAAAGATTTTTTATTATATTTATTTATTGGATAGAGACAGCAGAAATTCAGAGGGTGGGGGGGAGACAGAGGGAGAAGGGGGGATTGGGAGGTAGCGCAACGGGTTAAGTGCACATGATGCAAAGCACAAGAACCAGCATAAGGAACCTGTTCGAGCCCCTGGCTCCCCACCTGCGGGGGGGGGGGGCTGCTTCACAAGCAGTGAAGCAGGTCTGCAGGTGTCTGTCTTTCTCTCCTCTGTCTTCCTCTCCTCCATTTTTCTCTGTCCTATCCAACAACAATGACATCATAAACAATAACAATAATAATAACCACAACAACGTTAAACAACAAGGGCAACAAAAGGAAAAAAAGAGAAAGACAGAGACACCTGCAGCACTGCTTCACCAGTTGGGAAGCTTTCCCTCTGCAGGTAGGGATGGGCCGGGGGGTGTTTGAATGGAGGTCCTTGTGCATTGGAGCATGCATGCTCAACCAGGTGCACCACCTCTTGACCCTGCAGTGTGACTTTCTCTAGAGAATCATATACCAGGAGCCAGCAGATAGCTCACCCAGTAGAAGGACATGAATACCATGACACCATCAATAGGGGAAGCTTCAGAAGTAGTTGAAGCGGTATTGTGTGGTCGGTCCCTTCTTCTTCTTTTTTTTTTTTTTTTGTATTTTTTCTTTCCACCCCCTCCCCCGATAGCTTTCCCACTCTCTATCCCTCTGGGAGCATGGACCCAGGGTCATTGTGGGTTGCAGAAGGTGGAAGGTCTGGCTTCTGTAATTGCTTCCCCGCTGAACATGGGCGTTGACTGGTCGGTCCATACTCCCAGTCTGCCTCTCTCTTTCCCTAGTAGGGTGGGTCTCTGGGGAAGCTGAGCTCCAGGACACATTGGTGGGGTCATGAATGATGAATATTAAAAAGAAAGGAGAAAGATATTGCTGTCCCATTTTATGTTTGGTTTTGTCTATTTCCGTTTTCATGCAGGGACTGGAGGTGAACCCATGCCCCACACAGGCAAGGAAGCCTTACTCTCCAGCACTAAGTCATGTCTCTCACCCACTGCCCACTCGTTTATTGCAATCTCTCCTCCCCCAATGCATTTCTTTCTTTCTTTCTTTTTAAATCCACACTGAGATTAACCATTGAAAAGGTGAATCTATTTTGGGGAGCCAGAACTAGACACGCATATATAAAAAACAAGGTCCTATTCCTTACAGAAAAGTCACCTATTTCTTTCAAAAGTCAACAACTACTTTGTTTAATTGAGTCACTAAGGCCTCCCCATCTACTGAAAAGAACTGCATCCACCTTGTTCAAATGGCATCCGTGAGAACACTTCAAACACAACCTGTCCTTCTCGGGAGGCTGTTATTCCTATCATCCTTCCCAAGCGGGGCTTTCTGTCAAGAGGGAAAGTACTCTGGCGGTGGGTGCCTGCAGAGGGCCAGGCAGCGAATCATTCACTTCCCCCCTTTCTCTCTTGCTGCTTCTGTGAGAGAGAGGGGGAGAGAGAGGAGGGAGAGAGAGAGAGAGAGAGAGAGAGAGAGAGAGAGAGAGTGAGAGAGAGAGAGAGAGATGTGTCTAAGAGATATGTGCTTGGCTCACAGTGTGGTTCATGGTTATAAGGTGAATCCGAGCTCATAGTTCTCTGTGGTAGTGTCCAAACTTTTTAACGTAATAGTTTAAAGACCAGTAAAAATCGTGGAAAGATTATATTGACATGACTAGAGGATTATGGGGCCAGAGACCTTTTTTTTTTCTTTATTGGAGGATTAATGGTTTATAGTCAACAGTGAAATACAGTAGTTGGCACACGTGAAACATTTCTGTTTTCCACATAACAATCTAACCCCTCACCTGGGTCCTCCTCCATCCTCATGTTCCAGGACCTGAACCCCGACCCCCACCCCAGAGTACTTGACTTTGGTGCAGTACTCCAACTCCTGTCCAAGTTCTGCTTTGTGCTTTCCCTTCTGTTCTTATTTTTCAACTTCTGTCTGTGAGTGAGATCCTCCCATATTCATCCTTCTCTTTTTGGTTTATCTCACTTAAGGTGACTTCTTCAAGCTCCATCCAAGATGAGGGGAAGAAGGTGAAATCACCATTTTTAATAGCTGAGTAGTATTCCATTGTGTATCTAGACCACAACTTGCTCAGCCACTCATCTCTTGTTGGACACCTGGGTTGCTTCTAGGTTTTGGCTATTACACATTGTGCTGCTATGCACACAGGTGTACACAGATCTTTTTGGATGGGTGTGTTGGGTTCCTTAGGATCTATCCCCAGGAGAGGAACTGCAGGGTCATGGGGCAGGTCCACTTCTAGCCTTCTGAGAGTCTCCAGGCTGCCCTCCACAAGGGTTGGACCCATTGACTTCCCACCAGCAGTGAGGAGGGTCCTTTGACCCCACCACCTGGAGAAAGAGACACTGTTGACAGAGCCCTTTGGAGGTTTCTCCAAGGACAGAGGTTATTGGGATGAGAGCTATTGTGGATAGGGGGTTGCTAGGTTGAGGTCACACTACTGTCAGGGAAGGTCACTCAAGTGAGGCCTCTGTTGTTAAAGATGGGAGAGTCTCTTGTGAAGTCTCCCGGCCTGTCTCCTCACTCTCCTTCAGCCTCCTCAGAGGGTGCCCTTGAGCCTGTAGGGTCTCTCCCATTGTGTCCGCCGGCTGCCAGACTGCTATCCCTCCCCTTCCCACCCCACCCCGCCCCTCCTTTCAGATTTCGGCTCATTTCCGCTGCTTGAACCCAGGACTTCTTGGCAAAGCTCTTGCAGTTTCTGAGGCACTTGGCGTGACCCGCCTCAAAGCAGCTCTCCAGCCTCTTTGTTGAGACGTCCTTGCCAAGCCTGGTTCTTAAGTACTTGGCAAGAGGTGGTGGCATGTCATCTGTTTCCTCTTCAGGAAGCATTAAGCAGGGCAGCTGAGTGAGTGAGGGTGGCGGTGAAGACACGAGGGTGAGGGTGCTGCCTGGAGGCCTCGCCACGTGCGGCGCCTTCTGGGTGGCCTCCAACAGCTGTTCTGTTCAGCCTTCCTCAACAGGACACCAAGTCGGTCCTTTGACGCTACTCAGGGCTGGGCCAGCTGTCTCAGCTTGGACTCGGCACACTCGAGGCTCTGCCCTGCGGAGGTCACTCCTGGCTGGGTCCTTGTCACCTGCCTGAGGGCCGGCCCTGTGTTCTGGGTGCCTGGCTGCAAACCCCTCCATCATGCTCTGTCCATTTCTTTTCTTCTCTCCCCTTCTCTCCCCTTCTCTCCCCTTCTCTCCCCTTCCCTTCTCTCCCCTTCCCCCTTCATTCTTTCCTCTTCCTGCCTTCCTATCTTCTTGCCTTCCTTTCCCCCTTCCTTTCCCTCTCTTGTCTCTTCTCCCCTTCTCTCTCTCTCTCACTCTCTCTTTCACTTCCTCCCTCTCCTTCTCCCTCTCCCTCTCCCTCTCCCTCTCCCTCTCCCTCTCCCTCTCCGAGGAAAGAATAAGCTGGCAATAGTGCATTTGGATCCTCTTGGCATTTTTCCTGCCTCTAATCTTGACTTCATTTGGACTTTCTCAGAGTGGAGTCTACTTTTGCCTCTCAGAGGCTTCCTTCCAAGGTCTGGATCATCCAAGCCGCTAATGTCAACAGCTGTAGGTGGTGGCGGTGGTGTGGGGGAGGGAGTTGGCTCTTGCTGCAACACTGGAGACAAATATTTCCTTTATTCCTGCCACTGGGAAGGCTTTCCACAAAGTCCAGGGCATGATTTTCAAAGGTCTTGTAGGGAACCATTGCTTACAAATCAGTACGCTAATGACAAGCCCCATCTATTTATTCAAGGAAACTGCTGCTCTTGCTGTTTGCTCGGGAGTATTCTTGTAGGTCTTAGTATGGGAAAGTCAGAATATTGACATTTAAAATGTTATTATTTGGCCTTTTTACGTTAGGGCAGCCTGCCTTACTCCCTTTTAAAAAATATTATCTTTATTGATACATTGTCTAGAGACAGCCAGAAATCTAGGGAGAAGCTTACTCCCTAAAGGTGGGGACTGGAGACTTGAACCCAGGTCCTTTAGCATTGTACCGCGTGTGCCGCCACCAGGCTCCTGCCTTACTCCCTTTCCTATTAAGGTTGTTTGTGGATTTTTTAGCTGGATGTGCAAAACAGAGCATGTTTTACACTGGCGAACCTTAGGTGAAGGTAGAAATAAACACTAGTGGGGGTTGGGCGGTAGTGCAGCAGGTTAAGCGCACACACCAGAGTGCACAAGGACCTAGGTTCAAGTCCCTGGTCCCCACCTGCAGGGGGCAAAGCTTCTTGAGTAGTGAAACAGGGCTGCAGGTGTCTCTCTGTCTCTTTGCCTCTCATCTTTCCCTCCCGTCTCAGTTTCTCCCTGTACCTACTCCATAACAAATAAATATAGATTTTTTTTTTTTTTTTACAAAGAAAGCAACACTAGTGATTGAGGGGGCAGAGCAGGGGGTGCTGTGAGCCTAGCCCCTGATGTGACCAGAGACACCTGGAGTTACACGCTGGTGCCTTTGGCAGCCACACTTTCCCACCGGCCACTCACACACCTCTTGATGGGGTGTGAGCATGGTGTGGTCGTGGCCGTCAGCTGTGGACTGCCACAGAGCTGAGATGGTCTGTGAGTGAGTTCCCAGACTCCCCTGGGAGAGACTTTTGAGATGAAGGGGATTCTCAGAAAGATTCCTGCTGCGATGATGAGAGGCTATATGCCAGCAACCAGACCTCCTACAGCTGCTCTGAACTTGAACTGGCCTAGGGGTTCCCAGGGAGTGTGATTGGCCCCCAGCAGGAAGCCCCACCCACTGGGCACCAGCCCCGCCCCTGGACCTAGTCACACCCCAGCACCAATCACACCAGGTTCTAGTCATGCCCCCTGAGCATCACCCCCACAAGACGCCCCCCACAGAGGTCTACACTCAGTTCCCAAGCCCCCTGCACACCTAGGAACGCCACCTGGGGTTCCCAGTCTTATCTCCCCATCCCCTGAAAGGAAGCTGGAGTAGGTCCACAGCCCACAGCCTGAGGTGCTGGAAACTCAGTGCCCAGCCCTAACATCCTGTACCTTCAAGATTCAGAAAAGAAAAAGAAAATATATCATTCTCTGCCTGGCCTCATAGAAGCTCAAGGCCTGGGAAGACACAAGGCCTTGATGGCTCTCTTGTGGGGTTCCATGCTGCTCCTTCAGACTGGGCAGCTTCAGAGAGACGTGAGCTTACCTCCAATGTGGAGTCAGGGGCCCCAGTGCCAGCCCTCACCCTGCAGGTTCTGGGGCTCTGGGCTGCTCACATCGTGTAAATTTATCCACCAGCCCGCAAGTGAAATGGGCTTAATAGTTCCCACTATCCACCTGTGCTTTATAGATGAGAACTCGACACTTAGGGAGATTTAGTCACCTGTGCCAGCGCACAGAGCAGCGAGAGAGGGTGGAAGGAACCTTGTGTATCTGCTGGTTCTTTCACAAACTAGACACAGAATCCAGCAAACTCGAGGCAAATTGATAAGAACTGTACTCAGAACCCCACCTAATGTAGTCCGCGTTCCAGGCACACACAATTCTCTGAGATTTTTAAAATTTTTTATTAGTGATTTAATGACAATTGACAAGATTATGGGATAAGAGGGGTAAAATTCATACAACCCCCTCCATTGGAAACTTCCATATTATTTTTCTCGTTGGGAGCATGGACCCAGGGTCATTGTGGGGAGCAGAAGGTGGGAGTTCTGGCTTCTGCAGTTGCTTCTCCACTGGACATGGGTGTTGGCAGGTGGATCCACACCCCCAGCCTGTGTCTGTCTGTCCCTAGTGGGGCAGAGCTCTGGGGAGGGGAGGCTCCAGGACACATGGGTGAGGGCGTCTGCCCAGGGAAGGCAGATGGTGTCATGGTAGCATCTTCAACTTGATGTCTGAAAAGCAGTAAGATATACAGCAAGACAAACGGTTTAATAATCAGGAACCTAAAGGTAGGGATAGAGCATATGAGATTTGGGGTCTCCATGTTGGAGGAAGCTAGGAGTCTATTTCAGGTCTATTCCAAGGGGCCCATGACTTTACTAATTTTTCCTGAGCCTGACAGCTAACATGCAGGTGGGCTACAAATATTGTCTGGGGAGCTGGTGTCAATTCATACAATTCCCATCACCAGAGTTCCATATTCCATCCCCTCCATTGGAAGTTTCCCTATTCTTTATCCATCTGGGAGTCTGGATCAAAGATCTTTATGGGGAGCGGAAGGTGGGAGTTCTGGCTTCTGTAATTGCTTCTCCACTTGTTTTAATTCCTGAATGACTTGGATAGGACTGAGAGAATTTGAGAGGGAGAGGGAAAGTAGGGAGAGAGAAAGAGACAGACCTGGAGCACTGCTTCACCTCTGGTGAAACTTCCCTCGATAATGGGAACTGTGTGTGTGTGTGGGGGGGGGGGCGTTTGAACCTGCGTCCTTGTGCATTTTAATCTGCATGTGCTCAATCAGGTCCTCCACTTCCTGACCCATCAGACGAGTTTAAAAGGAGCTCAAATAAAAAAGTTAATTAAGGAAACACTATCAACCTGTCAGCTCAGGTTTTACGGTAGGGCCTGTTCACTAACCCTTGGCACCTTGCACTCAGAAAAAGCACAAGAAGAACAGAGGAGAGGGAAAGGGTAAAAATAAAAACACCTCACAAAATTAGGTAGTGGAGGTGGAAGAAAATTTGTGGATTGGTGAATAGAAATACTCTAGGACAGTCACGGGTCATGATAAAAATAGATTTTAAAAGAGAGAGGGAGAGAGGGTGGAGGAGATAGCATAATGGTTAGGCTGAAAGATTTCCACACCCCAGCCCTCACCCCTAAGCCCCTGGTTCAGTCCCCCACACCACCATAAACCAGACCTGAGCTGTGCTCTCTGTTAAAACAAACAAACAAACAAACAAACAAAAGTAGCTAAAAAGAGAAAGGGAGAAAGGATTTTTCTAAGGCACACATTCTGCTCTATATGCTTTGGAGGGAAGGTTCTCCTCCCATTTTTATTAGCGAATTACCAGGATTTTACAAGACTATAACCTCTGAGGCATAAACTTTCACAGGAGTTTTCTTAGTTCTGAGAATTTAGACATTGAGCAATACATTTCTTTATTATTCTGTTTTGATCCGTGTTTTTTGGGGGTAGTGGTTACGTAGCCCCCTCGTCTCCCCATGGGGGTGCTCGCCTATGCTCAGGGCAGTCCTGTGCTTAATTCTTCAGCTCCGCAGTGGTAACATGACTGCACCGCACACCGCACAAAAGCTGGCCTGTGGGCCAGACAGCTCGCCCGGGCGGTGCGCTGCTCTGCCATATGAGAGACACAGGCCAGAAAGCCAGGCGGAGCTGCACCAGCACGTGGGCACTCACTTCTCACGGCTGTGATCTGTGGATCTCGGGACCATAACTCACTGTGAGCACAGTGAGCTGGCCACAGCTGTAGCTTTCCTGCTTCCCTTTGGATCTGAGCTGCATGATTTTAGACCCATTTACATGTGTGCTCTTTTTATTCACCCAAAGTATTCTGATAAGGACAAGCCCAGGGAGCACTGTGTGTGTGTGTGTGTGTGTGTGTGTGTGTGTGTGTGTGTGTGTGTGTGAGAGAGAGAGAGAGAGAGAGAGAGAGAGAGAGAGAGAGGGAGAGATAAAGATTAATCTGACACATGCCATGCTGGGGACTGAACCCAGGGAATGAGAGCGCCAGATGTAAGCCTGTTCTCTGTTGCATTGAAGGAAGCTTTGGTTCTGTGGTCTCCATCACTCTCTCTGTCTCTGTCTGTATCTCTGTCTCTCTCTCTTTGCCTTCAGGGTTATTGCTGGGGCTCGGTGCCTGCACTATGAATCCACTGCTCCTGGAGGCCATTTTTCCCATTTTGTTGCCCTTGTTATTATTAATTTTTGTTGCCATTGCTGTTGTTAGATAGGACAGAGAGAAACGGAGAGAGGAGGGGAAGACAGAGAGGGGGAGAGAAAGACAGACACCTGCAGACCTGCGTCACCGCCTGTGAAGTGACTCTCCTGCAGGTGGGGAGCCAGGAGCTCGAACCGGGATCCTTACTCCGGTCCTTGTGCTTCACACCACCTGTACTTAACCCACTGCACTACCGCCTAGCTCCTATCTCTGTCTCTCTTTGTCTCTCTGTTTCAGAAGAAAAAAATGTAGCTTTATAAGGGTCATAAGTACACTTTAGGAGAACGTGGTGGTCACAGATAGCTGGTCCTGGCAAAAGCATGGGCTCGTGTGAGCCGGCTGGGGCATGAGGACAGAGGCCTGGCTATTTCCTGGGCCGTTTCAGCCACTGACTGCTGGTCTGGGCAGAGGGTGCATGAGCTCAGGTGCACGGAATCGCAAGGTAATGAGAATTATTAATCAAATTCCTTCCAGTCCAGAGTGCCATGTGCCAGACCATGTCCTGGGTAACCCTCTTCCATGAAGCAGGGGCTGTGCCCCCGGTGTCTGGGTCGGGGAGCAGACATCTGTGCTGGGAGCCCGCGAGGGGCCGCGTGCCACGTCTGACGTGGTGTTTCCTCGGGCGTTCTGCCAGGCTTGTCCGCGGTCTCGGCGGCCATGCTCATTTAGTCATGGAGACAGGGTGAACATGAGTAACGGGAATGCGGTGGCTGGCGGGTGAGGGTGCCCTGGTGGCAGGCTTCCCGCACGTTCTGGAGCCGGTGCAGACAGCAGACAGATACTAGGGCGTGAGCGCACCATTCTGGGCACAGGGCTGCCTGCACTTCTGTCTTTGGTTTCATGTCTCCTTATTTATTTCCTGTTGTACTTCACCACCAGGGTCACCTCTGGGACTCAGTGCCAGCCAGACTCCACTGCTCCTGGTAGAGAGAATTTTGTTGATAAGAGGCCGACAGAAAGAGGAGGAGGGAGAGAAAGAAAAGAGAGAGGAGAGGCACCCGCAGCCCTGCTTCACAGCTGGGAATTTGCCCTCCCTTCCTGCAGGTGGGGACCTGGGATTTGAACCCGGGTCCTCCTGCGTGCCGACGTGTGCATTCTGTCAGATGAGCCTCCTCCTGCCCCCCCCCCCCATGTAATTTTGGATAAACAGGAATGGTGTGATGTTAGAAGACCTGCATCTTGAGCTTTGGTTATTTCTTCGTGAGCTCTATAGCATACAGCTGTAGGAACAGGAATGATTTCTTTGAGAAGATAGTTCTCAACCTATAGAGTCCACTCAGATCTGTGGGTTTAGGCCTCTTCACTTTGAGCTCAGTAGTTTCTGAGTTCTAGTCCTGACTCTGCAACTAGTCAATTAGTTATTTATTGGGGATTAATCTTCCTATTCTGTAAATTGAGGATAGTTTTTGAAGTGATTATTTGTTTTATTTATTAGAGAGAGATCGAGAGGATGGAGGAGATAGAGAGGGAGTGAAAGATAGAGACACCTGCAGCACTGCTTCCTTGCTCCTGAAGCCCCCTGCAGGTGGAGAGCAGGGGCTTGAACCCAGTGACAAGTACCCACCACGCTGAGATTGCAGCAGGAGCAGAAGAAACAGGGCAGAGGACCCAGGAGGCCCCTCTGCACTCCGCTGCTCACATCCTAGACAAATAGGAAGGAGAGAGAGAGAGAGAGAGAGAGAGAGAGATTGAGAGAACCAGCAGGACTTCCTGGAGTGCAGTGTCACCCCTCGCGTGGCTGGGCCTAAACCCACACCCTTCCCTGGATAAGCTATCTTTCGGTTCCTGCTGTGCAATTTATTTTTATTTTTTAAATTTCTTTATTGGGGGATTAATGGGTTACAGTCGACAATAAAATACAATCGTTTGTACATATGTAACATCTCCCAGTTTTCCACATAATACTTCAACCCACACAAGGTCCTTCTCTGCCAACATGTTCCAGGACCTGAATCTCCCCCCACCCCCAACCCCAACCCCAACCCCAGAGTCTTTTACTTTGGTGCAATACACCATGCGATTAATTTTTAAAGAGGTGTGTGTGTGTGTGTGTGTGTGTGTGTGTGTGTGTGTGTGTGTGTGTTAGAGAAAGAGAGAGAGAGAAGCACTGTTGAGCTCTGGCTTATGATGGTGTGAGGAACTGAACTTGGAACTTTATAGAGCCCCAGGCATGAAAGCCTTTTTGAATAACCACTGTGCTATCTCTCCCCATCCCCTTGCTATGCTCTGCTATTAATCATCTGTGCAACTTTGAGAAGTCATGTCCTATTCCCAATTCTCAGCTTGTTCCGTAAATGCAGACCATGCCTGTCATTTTCAACCCCTTCCTTCCTTCCTTCCTTCCTTCCTTCCTTCCTTCCTTCCTTCCTTCCTTCCTTTCCTTTTCTTTTCTTTCCTTCTTTCTTCTTTTCTTCCTTTATCCCTTTCCCTCTCTTTCTTTCTTTCTTTCTTTCTTTCTTTCTTTCTTTCTTTCTTTCCTTCTTTCTTTCTGTTTTTTCTCTCTAAATAGCAGATGAGTTGTATAAAAAGGACTCTTTTTTAGCACGCCCCAAACACTGTGTTCAAACTCTGGTTAGGGCAGGGCAGAAGGAGACAGCTGCCAAGGCTTCCCCTGCTCCATCCTCCACCCCCACCTCCCTTCCCTTCCTCACACTTCCCAACCAAGCCTTGGGAACTCCCAGGATGCCTCTAGAGTCCTTAAAGAGTGCTTGGTACACAGTTTGAGACTCCCTGGGTCCTGCCATTCCTTGATATCTTTCAAGTGTAACATGTGGTGACTCAGTAACTCCAGGATTTGGAAGGGAGCTGACTTGAGCTCTGCTGGCTGGGACCCACTTTGGAGGGGAAGGTCAAGGTTTTCCCTGCTTCCGCATTTGGCAAATAAGGCAGTTTTATTAAACCTTTCTTTAATTTTCAAAGGATTAAAGGAATTCTTCTTGGCCCTTTTAATGTTGTGGGTCCCCTTATCAAATAATGGCTGTGTGCAGCTGTGGTCTCCTTTCTGGCCTTTCAGCTCTATTCCACTCACCTGCGTAGCTACTTTGGTTCTAGTGCCAGGCGGTTCTCACTTTTATTCTTTATCGGTGATTAATAATCAACAAGATTGTGGAATAAGAATTCATACAGCTCCCACCACCAGAGTTCCATGTTCCAACCCTCCACTGGAAGCTTCCCTGTTCTCTATCCTTCTGGGAGTGTGGAGCAAAGATATTTATGTGGGGCAGAAGGTGGGAGTTCTGGCTTCTGTCATTGCTTCTCCACTGGACATGGGAGTTGGCAGGTGGACCCACACCCCCAGCCTGTGTCTGTCCCTAGTGGGGCAGGGCTCTGGGGAGGGGAGGCTCCAGGACACATGGGCGAGGGCGTCTGTCTGCCCAGGGAGGACAGGTTGGTGTCATGGTAGCGTCTTCAACTTGGTGGCTGAAAAGCAGTAAGATATAAAGCAGAACAAATTGTTTTATAATCGAGAACCTAAAGGTAGGAATAGAGAAGGTAAGATTTGGGGTCTCCATGTGGGAAGAAGCTAGGAGTCTATTTTAGGTCTATTCCAAGGGACCCATGACTTTACTAATTTTTGCCCTGAGCCCGACAGCTAACGTGCAAGTGGGCTAAAGGTGGTGTCTGGGGAGATGGTGTCAGAGTTGGGAATAGGCCTAGAAAGCTGAGTCAGGGCAGAGAGCAGCTCCCAAATATGGGGAAAGTCTATAAACCCCATTAACTGTAAACCCCGTTCATCTGACCCAGGCCCGTGTCTATTCCCATTCAGCACAGGAGCCTGTGTGACCTCGGTGTCCCCATAGGTCTGAGCTTGAAGTCCATGGTCACCAGGAGTCTTTTTATTATGAGTGCGGCCTTGGCCCTCCCCTTCCCTGCCCAAGATGCTTTGGTAATCCTAGATTCTCTCTGGTTCCAGATAAACCTTTGTAGCTTTTGTTCTGTTTCCTTAAAGAAAATACACTGGCAATACGAACTTTTCTTTTTTTCTGCTTACATATCACCATTTATTAGCTAGTGGTCACCCCATATGTAAACAAATCAGAAGGATTCGCTAAAAACAAAACAAACAAAAACTCAAGAAAATTCTTTCATTCAGTCCAATAAAGACTCCCATCCTGAAAACATTCATTTTTCATTGACTGAATACTTTCTGCTGTACTTTGGAAAGGAAAGAAGAACAACCCACTTACACAGGGCACTTTTGAATAATCAGATTAAGGGGAACTTTGGCTCTGAATAACTTCTCTCTTTTCTCTGAAGTTAAAGCCGTGTGTGTGTGTGTGTGTGTGTGTGTGTGTGTGTATTAAACTTTCACAATCATAAAATTTTATTAAAATGAAAAAAATAGAAGTAATTAAGTTAATTCTAGAGATTATGAAGTCAGCACACAAGTTGAAATTAATTGTGCTAAAAGACAGAACTTTATGGGACTCCAGCTCAGTGAGCCAGCACAGTTGTCCACTTACAAAGCCACATTTTCTGAACTTATATAGGATGTTCTCTCTTTTTTATTTTTAATATTTATTTATTCCCTTTTGTTGCCCTTGTTTTTTATTATTGTTGTTGTTATTGATATTGTTGTTGTTGGATAGGAAGCGGTCAGGTGGTGGTGCACCTGCGGTAGTTAGTGCAACAGGTTAAGTGCACGTGGCGTAAAGCACAAGGACCGTTGTAAGGATCCTGGTTCGAGCCCCAGCTCCCCACATGCAGGGGAGTCACTTCCCATAATTTTTTTAAAAATGTATTTATTACCCTATGGCCCCGTAATTCCTCTCCTGGGGATGTACCAAACACAACCATCCAGAAAGATCTGTGTGCACCTGTGTTCATAGCAGCACAATTTGCAATAGCCAAAACTTGGAAGCAACCCAGGTGTCCAACAACAGATGAGTGGCTGAGCAAGTTGTGGTCTAGATACACAATGGAATACTACTCAGCTGTTAAAAATGGTGCATTCCCCTTCTTCCCTCATCTTGGATAGAGCTTGAAGGAATCCTCTGAAGTGAGATCAGCCAGTAAGAGAAGGATGAATATGGGATGGTCTCACTCATAGACAGAAGTTAAGAAGTGAGAACAGAAGGGGAACACTAAGCAGAACTTGGACTGGAGTTGGTGTCTGACACCAAAGTCAATGATTCTGGGATGGGGTGGGCAGGGGGGGATGTTATATGGAAAACTGAGACATGTTCCACATGTACCAATTACTGTATTTTGTTGTCGACTGTAAACCATTAATCCCCCCAACAAAGAATAAAAGTATTTATTATTTTTCATCCTCTCAGAGTGGGAGAATAGGAGGTAGCTTCCAGTGTCAAGATGGTTGCATCCTTCAAAGTGCAGGGGTCAGTTTCCAGGGGCGAGAGTGGCCCTCTAACATAGGGCAGCATCCCAGGAGATGCCAGCTTGGTGCTGCCACTCTCTGAGTTTTAGCAGTTCGACTCTGACAGGTGTGGAGTGCTGGTGGCTCTGATTTGATTTCCCTAATCACTCACAGTGTTGGACATCCATCCACATGCTTATTCACCGTCTGTACATCCTCTTTGGTGACATATCTCTTCAGATCGCTTGCCTGTTTCCTAAATTGATTTTTTATTTTGTCAAATTTCAAAATGTCTTTTTTTTTTTTTTAAAAAGACTTTGTTTTTATTATCTTTATTTGATAAAAAACGGCCAGAAACCGAGAGGAAGGAGGAGACATACAGGGAGAGACACATGCAACCCTGCTTCACTATTCCTGAGGCTTTCCTCATGCAGATGGGCACCGGAGATTAGAACCCGGGTCCTTGAGCACCGTGACATATGCGCTCAACCAGGTGCACCTGCCCCCAGCTTCCACAATTTCTCTGCATATTCTAGACATGCATCTTCTGTTAGCTACGCCGTTTTCAAGGCATCCCTCAACCCCACTTGTGCGTTTGAGTTTCAGTTTCTTGGTTTTTTTTCCCCCAGAGGAAGGGATTCATTTGGATAGAAAAACAGTGTATCAGATTTGCTTTTCGCGAATGTTAGCCTCAAGTTCTGAAGATGATCCTTCGTGTGCTCGCTGTAATTTTGTGCTTTTGCATTTTACTCTGCGTGCCACGATCCACTTTGAGGTTGTGTTTGTATAAAGTCTGAGTCAAGGTGCAGCGTTGACCTGAACATCTGTTGTCCCAGAGCTATTGGAAAGGCTGCCTATGCTCCACTGGACAGCTTGTGTACCTTGGTCAGAATTCAGCTGGAACATTTGTGCAGATCTATTTATAGGATATCTGTTCAGTTTCATTGGTCTGAACGTCTAGTCTTCAACTAATACCCTTCAGTTCTGATTACTGTGGTTCTGTAAAAACTGAAATAGGATAGACTGATTCCTTCTATTTCATTTTTTTTCAGTATCATTTTGGCTATTCTATTTCCTTTCCCTTCCCATATAAAATTTTAAAAAATGTTGGCTGTAACCATACAAAATCTTGCTGGGCTTTTTCATGGAAGTCATGTTAATTTTTATACCAATTTGGGAGCATTGAATTGTCTATTAGTTTTGTCACTCTTGTCTTTATGCTTCTATAATTTCATTTCTAACTATTAACGATTAGGACTCTTTGTTTACATCAGGACTCAGTAGTTCAGCATATGGCTCCTATTAGATTACTAGAGTCATTGAAAGTGATATTATATTTTTAATTTTAGGGTACACATCCTCCTTTTTAGCATGTAGAGATAAAATAGATTTTTGTATGTATATCTTGTGCCCTGAGTCCTTTGCGAAGTCATAGGTTATTTATTATTTTTAATTAATTTTTTTCCCTTCAGGTTTATTGCTGGGGCTCAGTGCTTGCGTTTGACTTCCTATTTTTTGTTATCTCTAGTTTCCTTTCGTATGGCTGATGATGCCACTGAGCCCCTCCCTCCACCTTCCCTGCCTGCATCTTACCAGGCAGGTGCCGCCGCGATGCACCGGCCAGCTTCCCTCTGCGTGCGCACAGTCTTTGCTTCAGATGTTGCACAGCTCTGTTCACGCGGGTTCACGTTTCGGGTTATGTCTTGTTGGTGGATTTTTGTTCACGGTATCCTTACCCTGCCCGGATCTAGCATCTTTAGCTTTGAAGTTTAGTTTATTTGGCAAAGTGGTAAGACCACTCCTCCTCCTTTCCTTTGACTGGTATTTGCAGGCTGCATGCTTTTACCCTCTTTCTGCCTCTATCCTTATGTTAGGAGCTTGTAGACAGCAGGTAGCCGGGTCATATTTTTAATCCGTTCTGTCATTCTCGGTCCCCCCATCCCCATTTTATTTTTACTTGACAGGACAGTGGGAAATTGAGAGGGAAGGGGATACAGAGACGGAGTGAGAGAAAGACAGACACCTGCAGACCTGCTTCACCGCTCTCGAAGCGTGCTCCCTGCAGGTGGAGAGCCTGGCCTTGAACCTGGGTCCTTGTGCATGATGATATGTGTGGTTGGCCTAGTGTATCACCGCCTGGCTCCCACTTCTCTGTCTTTCAGTTACTTTATTTATTTAGACCTTTTACATGGAATGTCATTACTTGTATGTTTGGGCTCAAATGAATGAGTTTTTTCTCCACATTTGTCCTGTTTCTCCTTTCCTTTCCTGCTTTCTTGAGCATTTTTAGATTGGTGTTTGATTTTTTTTGGGGGGTTAGTAGCATTTTGAGAATATCTCTTTAGAGAGCATTATTTTTACTGGCTGCTGTAGGTACTATGCAGAATTTTGACGATTTGTGTGACATCTAGAATTCTCATCTCATTCTTTCTTTTAACTCTTTTTGCCTTTCCCAATTTATAATATCACCTTAACTATTTTATCTACATGCATTTGGATCCATGTAAGGTGAAGTTATGATTTTTCTCTTAACTGTGCAATATTATTTAGAAGAATCAAGAAGAGACAGAGATGCCAGCTTAATCCCTTTTTTTTTTTTTGACTCTGTTGTATCTTTCTTCCCAGTGTTATAAGATTCTGCCTTTGCGTGTTTATTTTGTTTAGAGATACCTTTGCTATTGTAGTAAAACGGGTGAACTAGTGACACCTCTTTCCTTCCCAAATTCCCCTTCTTTGAAAATTGGTCTCAACTTTCATTTATCTGAAAGTATTTTGATTTCTCCTAATTCCTCAAAGACATTTTCACTAGATAAATGTTCTAGGTTGACAGTTTCAGAACCTGGAAAACATGGCACTACGTCTAGTATCTGTGGTTTCTGATGAAACGTCTACCGATACTTAAGTTATTTTCCTGTTATTGGCAAGGCACTTCCCCCCCTGACTGTTTTAGAGATAACATTTTTGCCTTTAATTTTTTCCAGTTTGACTACCATGTTTTGTCTTCACCAGCTTGGGCTGCCATAACAAAAATACTGGGGTGTGAGTGGCCTAAACAGCCGAGGTTAAGTCTCTCACCGTGCTGGGGGCGGGGGGTTATGTTACTGCATGTTGGAGACAGAAGTCCTGACTCTCTGATGGAGGTAAAAGCCCTGACTTTATCTTTGGTCTTCTCTGATGTTATGCAGATGGGAAAGTCATTTTAAAATGACGTATCTTCTACGCCTTTTTTTCTTTCTTCTTTTTTTAAATATTCATTTATTATTAGATATACCAGGATTCTTTTCTTTCCACTCATTGGTGTTTCTTTTTTATATTTTTTATTATTTTTATTTATTTGTTAGATAGAGACAGCTAGAAATTGAGAGGGAAGGGGTGATAGAGAGGGAAAGAGACAGAGAAAGACACCTGAATCCTCGCTTCAACACTTGCAAAGCTTCCCCCTGCAGGTTTGGACCAGGGGCTTGAACTGGGGCCCCTCCACATTATAACGTGTGCGCTCAGCCAGGTGCGCCACCACCAATAACACATGCATATATATTATCACCCATAGGTGTTTCCATGCACTGAGTCTGAGTCAGGAATCATGAAGGAAGCTCAGGGAACTCACAGGCGTGTCCTTCTGTAGGCTGGTCTGTCTTCTCTCTCTCTCTCTCTCTCTCTCTCTCCCTCCCTCCCTCCCTCCCTCCCTCATTGTCTTTTCATCTATAAATTCTAGTGAACCTTTTGAGGGTCAGTTGTAGGCTGACTGTAGACGCAGAGCTAGGCGCCCAGGGAGCTGTCCACGGTACCTGGACTCTCCAGACGCCCTGGGTGTGGTTCAGTGGACAACTTTCCACTGCACTGAGTGACTGCTGCTGTTCTCCATGACTTGAGGGCCAGCCTTCAGTGACTCTGCCCTATCTAGTCACACTCCGCTGTAAGCTGCTGCCCCGTGGCTGGCTACACACGGGCTCTTCATGGCCGTCTCTGGCATCTGCTCCCCACTCTAGCCATCCCCTCACATGGCTGGATCCCTGGAAAGACTTGATCTTTCATTGTGTGTCCAGGTCCTCTCTGGCCATTGAACTGCCCTTTCTGTGAAAACATAAAATTAGACCTCAGGAGGAATTCAAGGCAGCAGGACAGACCCTTTCCTCTAGCTGCTAATAGTTTCAGAGGGAAGATGGCAATAATTATAAGTAGGGGAATTTTCTGAGATCTTTCATCTACACTACCTTTATGGGCACTAAGTTAGGACAAGAACATAGAAAATGAGTCGTTGGCTGTTTTGCAGTTCACTCTTTTCCCTCAGTTTTGAGTATTTGCAGGGAAATGACTGTGAACATTTTAACTTTTCCACTGAGAACACTGAATGGGGATGATGCAGTCATGACGGAAAAAGTGTATTTTCCTCCATTCAGAGAAAGTTCTTTCAGAAATAGAAAGAAATATAGCTGCCTAGTATTACAATTTGACCTTGGAGCTAAGACGCAGTGCTAGCTATTTCTTTCACACATTCTGTTTCTAATGCAGTAAGAGGCAGAAAGGGAGTCTGACTTGCCTCCCTATATGTGGTGGTATTTTAAAAAATTTGTTTATAAAATGTAAATATTGACAAGACCATAGGACACAAGGTATTTTTGCTAGCTTTTTTTTTTGTTTGGAATTTTACTCACCGTCCTCCTCTTCCCTCCTCTCCCTCCCCCAGAAAAACAAAATGACTTTTCCCTTCTAGAGATTTATGAGAATCATTTATATAAAATGCACCAAGCTAGCAGTCTATTAACCCTCAATTATTTAGCTTGTTTCATGGAATGATGGATATTGGAAAAGGGAATACAGAAGCACAGTGACCCCCAAGTCCTCAGAGGGCTTGGAGTCCATCAGTGTGGCGAAGGGTCTTGTTAGCTACCTGACTTGCTTATTGCCTGGACAGTGCATGTTCCCTGACAGGCATCGTTAGATGAAATATCAAAAGTCCCTCTGTTATGGACTTGGCATGTAGATGTTGGTCTCTGTCTTCAAGATGGAAATACTCCATCCATTGCACTCAAGGAATGCAAAGGGGCCAGGCCGTGGTGCGCCCCGTTGAGCACACATGCCATCGTGTGCAAGGACCTGGGTTCAAGCCCTCCGTCCCCCACCTGCAGGGAGGAAGCTTCAGAAGTGGTGAAGTGGGGCTGCAGGTGTCTCTCTGTCTCTCTCCCCTGCTCTCTCTCCCTCTCCTTCATTCCATCAACACCCACTTGGTTATTTTGATTTTTTAATGATCTATTTTTATTTGACAAGACAGAGAGGAACTGAGAGGGGAGGGGGATAGACAGAGGGAGAGAGAGGAACACTCGAAGGCCTACTTCACAGCTTGTGAAGCCTTCCCCCACTTCCCGCAGTTGGGGGCCTGGGGCTTGAACCAGGGTCCTTGAGTGTGGTAGTATATATACGCTCAACAGGGCATCCCGCTGCCCGGCACCTGACTTGGTTGTGATTTAGTGGCTTGCCTTGATGGGATTACAGTGGTGAGCTGCAGAGCCCAGGTGTGAGCACAGGCTGCTGAGCCGCAGAGTCACAGGGCTCTGGGGACAGTGAGCTGCTGTGCCCTTTCAGACGCTGCTTTAGTGTCTGGGCGCATCCTGAGGGTGACTCATGCAGTGGGTGGCAGACTCCTCAGAGCGATGCGGCTGGTTGTATGCACAGACCTGCTTGGCTTCCCTGCATGCTCTTCTCAGTATCGATACAGTGAGAGAAACGGGCCCCTCCACCTTCCCCGAGGGTCTAGTGAGTGTTCATAAACTTGCCTCCAGCAAGAAGACGGGCAAGCACACTGTGGTTATTTGACCACCAGGGAAGTCCACACTCATGGACCTGAAGTCAGAGTAAGTGGCTCTGTTGAGGGACAGAAGGCACCTCCCAGAAACAGGAGCTGTCACAGGTGGGGGTGGGGCCTTTGGCTTAAGAAGGGGTGAACGTTTGGGGGGGCTCTCTCTTTCTTTTTCTGGGACTGCCATGTGACCAACAAGAAAGTAAGTCAATCTCTCTCTCTCTCTCTCTCATGCCCTAATAAGTTTTGTTTTCAATAAAGGTTTAATTTATCTGGATAGTCATGTCCTCTTTTCAATTCATTGTTGAGACTGGCATGACAAACTTTCAGAATGGGGGGACAGATCCTGCCCCCTGTTTAATAACTTTAATAACTCCTCAGCAGTGTTGAAAGCGGAACCTCAAGTAACGAGAATGACGAGTCCTTAAGTGAGCGTGGAGATCTTTTATTGGCTACTCCGGTGCCCCTCGCATGTTTCGACTTGCATGCCGGCCACCCTGATGAGTGTCCATAGCTGCTGCCTGCCTGCTCCAAAGCCCCTTGTTTGGTGAAACCCGGTTGCTTTGCTCGTGCTCCTGAGTGTGCTGTGTTCGGTGGGGTTTGAGAGTGGCTGCCTGGTGAGAGACACATTTGGGGTCACAAATTTCAAATTCAGAGGATGTGGGCGATGTCAGGTTTCCTCCGAGAGCCTCAATGCCACTGAGCAGTTCAAGTCCAGCACCTTTAACTTCCAAAGCCAGGCAGTTTAAGAAGTAAAGACTGTTCCATTAAAAACATTATATATATATAATAATCAAAATAGGACATATGATATCTTAGTGTTGCATCTTCATGTTCAACCCCACACACACACCCTTAGCTGCCTTCCAGAAAAAAGGCTTCCTGCCTGGGGACCTGCTGACAGTCAGTGTAGGACAAATGCTTATAGGAGACCCTCATATGCTAGTGATTCTCACACAAGGATGTGACTAGGGTCACTTGGGCTGAGCCAGCTGTGATGAGACTGAGTCTGTATCCAGCAGAACAAGGGCCTTTTCATACTGCCTCCGGGAACAGACACTTGGCTATGGCCTGTAGCTGGCACACGCCAACATGCTGGACCAGGTGGGGCGGGCGCCCTGTCTGCAGAATGTCGGGCTCACCGCCTACCTTTCTCGAGTCCCCGAGTCTGTTCTTGGGATGAATGCACACCATTTTATTTCTGATGGCGGCCTGGAAGCTGTCTCAGGTCATGGGGATCCACACCTCCAGTGCCAGGTGCCAGGGATGCACCTTTCTAAAGCTGGCAGGCTCCGGTGACATGCGTCTCGTCACACTGTTGGGACACTGAGCGAGATTAATTGCAGAAGTGTTGTGCGCAGGCTCAGTGAGGAGAGAGCTTGCCTCGTAGAGCACATGCTTTAGTTATAACCTGGGAGAACCAGGGCTGAGCCTTCAGTGCCCCCGGGGATGTTCCGCACACATCAGCTTCATGAGCAGAACATGCTGTGGTCTTTCCTTCCTGTCTCCTTCCCGCCAGAGTGCTGGTTTATGGTGGTGCTGGGAGTTGTATCTGGGACTTTGGAACCTCAGACACGAGAGTATTTTAGCATCACCACTATACTGTCTCTCCAGCATATCTCTTTGTATCTGAGACTGAAAGGTATGTGTGTGCATGCGTGTGTGTGTGTGTGTGTGTGTGTGCGCGCGTGCGCGCGCGCGTGTGCATATGTGTGTGTGTGGTGTGGGTGGGGTGGGGGGCAGATTCTACCAGGAGCAGTGGAATCATTAAGACACAAAGACCTGGCAGGAAAGACGAGGACAAAAAGTGGTGGGAATTGTGTGGAGTTGTATCCCTCTTATCCGATGGTTTTTGTCAGTGTTTCCTTTTTATAAATAAAAATTTTTAAAAGTGCTGTGATTAGTGCCTGCAACCTAACAATCACTGGCTGCTTCTATTGTTGGTAGTATTGCTAAAAGTATTGATAAGACATAGCAAAAATAAGGCTTGGACAATAATAATCTATATTTGCTATTGTCCCAAGATGACATGTCTTATATAGCAGCTGACCCACTGATTTCTGTCTCTTGCATAAGGAAGGGACAAAGGCAGGACTGAATCAATCTGGAACACTTTGGGGGGGGGGGTTCAGCTCACCCTGGGGCTAGGTCAGGCCTCTAGGACTGCTCTGACCGGGTTTGAGGCAGTGGGGGTTTCCTTTGTTTTCTCTGGAATGTTGCAAATGCTTCCAGCAGTTTTGAGTCAGCCTACAGGAAGAAGGGCCCCAGGGGACTCAGAGCAGAAGGCTTCTGGCCACTGCTTTTCTCTGCACCCTCCAGCCAGCACCCAGCTTCCCAAGGCCCTCTCCGGCCACACCTGGTGAGCAAAACAGTTATTTCAAGGCTGTGGCTACTCTGAGAACAGATGCCCCAGTGGTTCCCAGCACTGAGCGCTTTCTGGGAACCTTGGGTCCATGTGACTTCCTGAGCCAGCCGGTGATTCACGTAAGCAGGGAGCTGGACTTGGCGTGGCACAGCCTGCAGCTTTAGAGAACCCCCCTTCATGCGGGGGAGAGGGGAGACCCCAAGACCGGCTTTGTGGTTCCCAAAGTGCCACCCCGGGGCCCCAGATAGGTGCGGGGCTCTGACTGCCAGTGCGGGGGTGCGGCTGGTAGGGCGAGAGAGTTGCACAATCACCAACAGCCAGGGCTGCCTGAGGAAGGCAGCGTCCTCCCCGCACAGGATGGTAGGTGCTGCCTGCCTAGATGATCAGTCTCGCTCTGGGGAGAGAGACACCGGCCTGGAGGGAGGGAGCCTCGTGGGTCCCTCTCTTGGTCGGCAGCTCTGCTTCCTGAGGTCCTGTGTGCAGCTAGATTGCCCGGAGGTCTGCAGGTAAGCTCTGCAGGTCACCTTTGGAGAAAGGGTCTGTGAGCCTCATTCTCTTTGGTTGATGCCAAGGTGGCATTTGGAAGCTTAAAGGGGGAGCTGAGCAGGCAGGGGAAGGAAGTCTAGGAAGCCAGGGACAGAAGGGAGGGGGGGCGGCACTGTCTCCCTCATAAACCCCCCACCTCCCCGGGTCTTTAGCTCAGATTCCAGCCTGGGGTGTTTGGTGTGAGTGCCAGCTTGACCTCCCTCGTTTTCCTCTGTTTCTTTGGCTCCCAGGGCACGGGCTGAGGCAGACAGAGGCAGGGCTGGAGCCTGTTATTGACAACTGCAGAAGTCAATAAACTACCAGACAGCCAGTGGAGTCAGCTATAGATTCCCGCTCTCCTTTCTTGTGAGTCTTTCAGGACTCCTGTGATTCAGGCTTGTCAGAGGCTATTTTGGGGATGGGCTGAAACAAACGCCCCTCCCCCCCTTTCATCTGATGTTGCCTGTCCTCTGGCTCCCACCTCCAGAGGCAGCAGCCAGGGATGCCTTTCAGGGTGTGGGGTGTTTGTGTGTGAGGGAATGTCCAGGCCACGGACGGCGGGGGCGGGGGGGGGAGGGGAGAGGAAATGAGAATGGTGGCAGCCAGGCTGGAGGGCGCAGTTCAGGCAGGGAACAGTAGACACTCGGCACTTGTATGCTGGCCAAATACTGGTGCCACGATGTGCTCTTCTGGGGGGGGGGGTGAGATACTGGTAATGCTGTGCTCTGCTCTGGGTAAGAAGATGAGTAATAAGAGTGGGTGGCTCAGGTTGTTGGGTAAATTTCAGAGTGCTGTGGAATAAACTCTGCAGTAGTCACTGGAATCTGCATACAACTGGTCTACCTCTATTATGTATCTATCTACCTATCATCTATCTATCTGTCATCTATCTATCATCTATCTATCATCCTTCTATCTGTCATCTATCATATATCTATCTATCTATTATTTATCACCTATCATCTATCTATCATCTATCTATTACCTATCATTTATCTATCTATCAATCATCTATTACCTATCATCTATCTATCATCTATCTATCACCTGTCTATCATATATCTATTACCTATCCAGCATCTAATCTATCTATTACCTATCATCTATCTATTACCTATTATCTATCTATCTATCTATCTATCCATCTATTACCTGTCATCTGTCTATCTATCTATCTATCTATCATCTATCTATCACCTATCTATCATATATCTATTACCTAGCCATAATCTAATCTATCTGTCTCTATATCTATCTATCTCTCTATCTCTGTCATCTCTGTCATCTGTCTGTGTACCTCCCTAGCTAGGTAACTGTCCTCCCTCCCTCCTTTCTTCCTTTCTTCCTTCCTTCCTTCCTTTCTTTCTTTCTTTCTTTCTTTCTTTCTTTCTTTCTTTCTTTCTTCCCTCCCTCTCTCCTTTCCTTCATCCCTTCACTTTCTAGCTACTTAGTTGCAGAAGAGTTTCAGGTAGCTCATAAACTAGCATCACTAGAGCTAAAAATTGGCACAAAATCCAAAGGCCATCAAAGTCTGGTCTCCTATGGTTCTTTTTATTTTTTAATTTGATTTAGTTTTTAATCTTCTTAAAATTCTCTTTATTACTTATTAGATAGAGACAGCCAGAAATTGAGAGGGAAGGAGGAGACACAGAGGGAGAGAGACACCCTCAGCCCCGCTTCACCACTTGTGAAGCTTTCCCCCTGCAGGTGGGGGCTGGTGGCTCGAACCCCGGTCCTTGTGCACTGTTACATGTGTGCTCAACCAGGTGCGCCACCAACCAGCCCTAATCTTGTATGTGTTCTTTAAGGATCTTATTTATTTGTGTGTGTGTGTGTGGGGGGGGACCAGAGCATCACTCTGGCGTATGTGCAGCTGGGCATTGAACTTGGGCCTCATGCTGAGACTAGCCCTCACCTACTGTGCCGCCTCCTGAACCACGCGCTGCATACAGCCTACAGATAGATGCCGGAGTGCTTGCAACGCGAGCCTGAGCGCTTCCTTTCACGCCTCTCCCCGCAGCCCCCTTCCTGCACAGCAGACATGGAGGAAGGCAGACAGACGCGCCGGCTCTGCTCTCTCTGAGATCCACGAGGTCAAGCTGGCGAGGGCAGGTGGCTGAGCTGGGGTAGGCGCAGGCCTGGGGAAGCGATGGGGCAGAGTTGTGGGACGTCCTTTACCTTTCTGCCTCCTGGACGCTTGTGCTCTGGCCAGATGCTGCCGTGCTTCCTGATTCTCCGCCTGACTTGCCCATGCTGCTTCATCCGGTGTTCTCTCGTTCTCTGAGCCGCTGAGATACCCTGTTCCTTCCTTCTCCTCCTCCTGTGTGTTTGCCACCGGCTGCGGTTGACATACAGCGACACAGCTGCGTGCAGTGTCACTTGCTTTGTGTGTGTGGGGGGGTGCAGGGGGGTGATTCTGGGTATTCTGGTGAATTCCTGAAGCTGCCAGGGCTGGGAGCGTGGCTGGGTGCCAGGTGGTTTGTGGGCAGGTGCTTTGCACGCCGGCTTGACTTAGCTCAGCAGATATTAGCTCAGAGCTGGGGGTTTTTAAACGAATTCCTTCCCGGATTATAGGGATGGAGCCAGGGGTAGGCGGTTAATTCTTGTTCCTCTCCCTTTATCAGGTAGAAGTGTCTTACACCCAAGCCCTGCATTTCCAGCAGGGAGACCCAGGGCTCTGCTGTGTCAGGCTGTCCCTGCCTGTGTCTGAGTCACGATGAGTTGAGCAGGTGCTCGGTGGCTGACAGAGTCGCAGGCAGATTCCCAGGGCATGGGGTTCCTGAGCTCTAGACAGTCGTACTCATCCTTGGTCTGTTCCTGTGTGACTGAGGCCACACCACAGCCAGCTAACTTGAGCATGATCCCAGGCCCCAGGGCTTGGCTTCTCTTTGTCACTCTGCTCAGCCTCTTTGCGCTGACTCTGCACACCTGTCAGTCAACAGGAACATGGGAACCTATTGATCCTGAATCCAAACCCACATTGCTCTGTCCTCTCCCGGCGTTCCAGCACGCTCCCTCCCTCTCTCGAATCTTGTCATTGCTGCCTTGCTGTGCATGACTTAAGAAGCGTCTCAGCTGATGGTCATCGAGCGAGCGCAGAGTGAGGTATGAGAGTCAACGTGGAGGATGAGGCCAGTGAAGCTTGGTGCCTCGCCTTGACCCTGGTGACCAGCCTGCTGCTGTCTGTGGTAGGCTTGGCATTTCTGACACTATTTATGGAGAAGAATCAAGCCTTTCTGAGCCGGGGAGACAGTTTTGGTTCAGCCAAAGACTCTGCCTGAGGCTCCCAGGTCCTTGCTTCAATCCCCAGAGACACCATCAGCTGGAACTGAGTAGGGCTCTGGTCGGTCTCTCTCTCTCTCTCTCTCTCTCTCTCTCTCTCTCTCTTATCTAGATCTCTCCTCAAATACATAAATGAAATAATACAAAGACTCTCCCACCTGAGGTTATGAAGTCCCAGGTTCAATCCCTAGAACCATCATCAACCAGAGCTCAGCAGGCTCTGGCTTCTCTCTCTCTCTGTCTCTCTCTCTCTGTCTCTCTCTCTCTGTCTGCCTGTCTTTTTACTTAGCTATTCCTGTCATAAGACAAGAGCCCTCACCATTTGGGATGGATCTAACACCCAAATGCTTGATGCTTGTGGTGGGACGAAATTCTGAGTCTGCAGAACGCCATTGAAGATGACTTGGGCCGCTGCTTCATTTGAGCAGGGCCAGTGCTAGAAGCAACAGGCGATCAACAACTACAACAACCAGGAAGGGTTGGAAGTGGAAGGAGGTTATTGGGCAGGTAGCATTCCGGCTCTGCTATTTCTCCCAGACACTGTGACTCTGAGACACGTCAGTTCACGCTGCTCTCAGGGCTATTATGATTGAGTGACTGGAAACCCAATTGACATGAAGGACGTCTGAGGGTTGCTCTAGCTTGGGGTTCAGCTGGCTCCCGGGTCTCCTGTGAGGTAGCCAGGTTTGGTGCTGCCCATCTTTCCAGATGGTTCTGTCTTCTTGCCTCGTGGTTACAAGCTCAATTATGCAGCCCCAAGCCTCACTCAACTTAGCTTCTATCTGGGACGGTTGACCCTGGGAGAACTCTTTTCCTGAAAATCAGAAAAAGGATCCTGGGCTCTTTTTTTTTTATTTAAGAAAGGATTAATTAACAAAATCATAGGGTAGGAGGGGTACAACTCAACACAATTCCCACCACCCAATCTCCATATCCCACCCCCTCCCCTGATAGCTTTCCCACTCTCTATCCCTCTGGGAGCATGGACCCAGGGTCATTGTGGGATGCAGAAGGTAGAAGGTCTGGCTTCTGTAATTGCTTCCCCACTGAACATGGGCGTTGACTGGTCGGTCCATACTCCCAGTCTGCCTCTCTCTTTCCCTAGTAGGGTGTGTCTCTGGGAAGCTGAGCTCCAGGACACATTGGTGGGGTCTTCAGTCCAGGGAAGCCTGGCCAGCATCCTGATGACATCTGGAACCTGGTGGCTGAAAAGAGAGTTAACATACGAAGCCAAACAAATTGTTGAGCAATCATGGACCCAAAGCTTGGAATAGTGGAGAGGAAGTGTTAGGGGGATACTCACTGCAAACTCTAGTGTACTTCTGCTTTCAGGTATATATTTTGCAGTAGTTTATGGATACGTGTGAAGATATGCTCTCTCTCACAGAAACTGGTGTATATCTAGGTTTTGGGACTTCCTTAGAAAGTGAACCACCTGAGATGAAATTAGAGTATACTATGAAAGGAAAGGTCTCACCCGAGTAATGAAGCTGAAGGGTTGTCATTCCACACGTGAAGTCTCTGGACACGGTCTGAAGTGAAGCATGTTGAGGTGGCAATTGTTGCGTTGGTTAGGCTGTGATCAGCAGATGCAATATTATTTGATATGGATTGGGAGAGGCATACGGGAAAGTGGGCCCTATCCAAGGGTTCCAGGACTGGGGGAAGTAGAGGCTCCATAGTGGAGATGTGAGGTTCCTGCTGTCTTAGGGTTCAAAAAGACAATCGATAGTTAATGTTATCATCACATTATTTGGTAATTGGGTTAACTTAGAAAAGTCCTTTTGTTATGGTTTGCTGTACAATACCCAGTATCTTGTATATAGCTGTGCTATTGGATGCTTCTGATCTACTTGCTCTAGACTTTTGAGAGAGTCTGCATTATCAGTTACACAGCCTATATATTAAAAAGATTCAGTTTGTGTTTTGAAAAACTCTGAGACATATAATTGATTTTCCCCCTCTCATATTAATTAACTAGTGATTTATATGTCTACATTTTGCTAGGAGTGTACATAAACACCATTCCCACCACCAAAAGACTGTGACCCATCCCTCCCACCCACTCCCACCCCCCACTGGCCCAGGAAGCTGCATGTCTACCCCTCACCACAGGGCTTTTACTTTGGTGCCCTACCTGGGCTCTTGTTTTATTGATCTTATTAGGTTGTCTGCTCATTCTTGGAGAACTCATGGTGCCCAGGCTGGGGGAAAACTACTCCACTAGGATTAGATCAATAGGTACGAGGAGAGAATAAGAACGGGGAACTAACGTATGCCCCCAACAATTTGGATTTCTTGAAGACAATTGGTGGTGCCAGGGCCTCCTTGAGCCTCCCCTCCCCAGAGCCTTGCCCCACTAGGGAAAAACAGAGAGGCTGGGGGTCGATCTGCCTGCCAACACCCATGTCCAACAGAAAAGCAATGACAAAAGCCACAAGTTCCACCTTCTGCTTCCCAAAATAAATTTTGGTCTCCACTCCCAGCAAGGTGAGTGATAGGGGAGATAGACCTTTGTGCTCTGCATCCCAGTCCACCAGGAACCTTGTATTTATATCATCAGTGAACCTGGAAAACACCTGAGCAAGCTAGGCATGGTTTTGTTTATCTGAGAGAGAAGAGGAAAAAATGAAAGACACTTGGCAGGAGTAATCTCTGTAGGTCAAGTTAGAAAGGAAGTAAAGGCTGGACCATTGAAAAAATGGGACACACACACACACACACACACACACACAATCAGTGCCTATCTGTGACCTGAGGATAACTATTTGCAGTTTCCAGCGGAGGGGATGGAACACAGAACTCTGGAATACATATGGAATATACCCCTATTACCTTACAGTTTTGCCAATCAGTATTCTATCTCTGATAAAAATAATAATAAAAGAAAGTTGGTGGCATCCTTAGAAAGGTCTCATGCAATGACTCATATCATAGTCCTTTTAGTCAGTTTTTTCTCCCCATGACCTGCAGAAGCCACAAGTCTCAAACCTTATTAACCGATCACCGGGTGCACCCTCCCAATCAGCACGTGCACCCTTACCAATCAACGCATGTACCCTCCCAATCAACACACATGTACCCTCCGAATCAATGTGTGTGTGCTCACCAATCCACAATGTCATCTCTTTGCAGCACTGCGACAGAGGGGCTGAGCGCCAGGAGGCCTGGGAGGCTGGCTAAGAGGATGATAAGATGCAGTCTGGATTTGAATGGCTGTGAAGTCCCTTCATGCCTGAGTCAGGGTTCCCAGAACATCTTTGTCCTGCAGATGGTGTTGGTTGGAGAGCAGCATATGGGGAGAGATGTGGGTGGGAGGAGTTGACGTCAAAAGAGCCAAGTTAGAACACTGGATTGAAACCAACAGCTCTGAGATCTCAAGATTCTTAGTGGTGAAGTTGACCCTTCTTTAAAAAAAATTTTTTTTTTTAGTATTTATTTATTCCCTTTTGTTGCCTTTGTTGTTTTATTGTTGTTGGATAGGACAGAGAGAGAAGGAGAAATGGAGAGAGGAGGAGAAGACAGAGAGGGGGAGAGAAAGACAGACACCTGCAGACCTGCTTCACCGCCTGTGAAGCAACTCCCCTGCAGGTGGGGAGCCGGGGGCTCGAACCGGGATCCTTATGCCGGTCCTTGTGCTTTGCACCACCTGCGCTTTTAACCCGCTGCGCTACCACACGACTTCCAAAGTTGACCCTTCTTTGACTGAAAGATTCAACATTCTGGCAGCCTCTCTGTCAGGATCATGGAAAAGAGGCCCACCTGTCTGAAATAACTAAAACCCAGCAGGACACTGTCTTAAAAGAAGCTTTTAGACCTAGACTGGATTTGGCATATTGGACCAAAGTAAAGGACTCAGGGATGGGCATGGGGTGTGGGGGCAGCTTTCAGATCCTGGTGTGTGATGGTGGAGGAGGACCCAGGCTGGGGGGAGAGTGTTTTACAGAAAATTGAGATTTTTTTTTCACACATTTCAACAACTGTATGTTTGGGAAACGATTAATCTCCCCAGTGAAATAAGAAAAGATCCCCCTCCGGCCCCCCAAAAGGAGAGAAGCTTCTAGAAGAGGAATTAAGTTGCTTGCTTGTCATGGATACTTCTTCTCAGTGATTTACTTATTTATTTTTCCTTTTGGCCCTGGTGGAGAGACTTAATGATTTATGTCGGTGACTTGAGGTAATTCAGTTACTATTTCCAAGACCCGAATTCCTTGTTTGGAAATGGGATAACGGAAATCCCTACTTCACAAAGACCTTGTGAAAATTAAAACAAGCATGGTCTGCAGAAACCAGGACACACTCGGCTTACCATGGGTGATCTGGTTACAGATAGAAATTTTCCCTGTGAGTCTCACATTTTTTTTTTTAATAGCAGACAAGGGCAATTTTTAAGTGTGTTTTAATTCCAAGTGAGATCGGCTGCTTCCAGCCAGTAGGCGCAGAATCAGCGACTCAGTTCCATGAGCTAAACACTAACACCAGCACAGTGCGGTCTGTTGAGTGCCCGCTGTTTGCCAGGCTTCCAGTGGTACTACTGTCTGGTCTCAGCCTCTGCAGAAGCTCTTGAGATAGAAAACACTGGAGTCATTTTGAGGGGGCCTGCGTCAGAATTGTGCATAAGAAAATAGTCAAGAGGGGGCCAGGCGGTGGCACACCTGGTTAAGCACACATACCACCATGCTCAAAGACCTGGGTTTGAGCCCCCGCTCGCCACTATGAAGGGGGAACACTTCATAGTGGTGAATCACGTCTGCAGGTGTCTTTCTCCCCTCCCCTATCTTCCCCTTCTCTCCCATTTTCTCTCTGTTCTGTCAAATAAAAATGGAAAGGAAAACAATGGCTGTTAGGAGCAGCTGGGATTCATAATGCAGACACTAAGCCCCAGGGGAAAAAAAAGAGAAATTAATCAAGAAAACGAACCACAGCATCAAAGAACAAACAAACAAACAAACAGCAACAAGTCACTATCACAGAAGGGTAGGAAGTGTGGCTATACTGTGGGGAAGCCCCGCCCTCCTGACGTGTGTCAAGCTCTTTCTCTGTTGGATGATGGAGATGGACCTTGATGCTAGCGTTTTCTCACTCACAAGCTGCGACATCTTGCTTTGTCACATTGTTTTAATAAGGATGTGTTTATGAAATGCCTCCCCATTCAGTTATGAGTTTCAGTACGGAAGAGTGGTTATGGCTAAGTACCCGAGACTTGAGACCTGGTTGAGTACTGACTCTTTGACTTGGGGCCTTCACGTCCTGTCTGTCAAATAGAGGAAGTGATGCGTAGTCTGTGTGACTTTCATGTGGGTTCAGTGACATTGTGTATGCACAAGGCCCATCGTGAAAAACTCACCTAGTCTCTATCAGTCATGATGATCCAGCCACAAAGACTTCCCATTCTACCTGGAGAGAAAAGATAGTTTCAGATCTCTGGTGTGACTACGAGAACTGGTGACTTAAAAAAGAATAATGATTTCTTAATTCCTTTGATTCCATGTGACACTTTTGTAAAGCATCAAATAAAATGATATTCAGCTAAGAGAGCCAATGAGCTCTAGTAAAGATTGTCCCAAAGGGCCATGGCCCTCCTTCTCATGCCCTTTGGCACCTAATAGTCTAGTTCCTTTTTCTTGCTTGGTGGCTGGGGTCCAAGAATCCCAAAGTAGAAGCTCCTCTACCTCAAGAGATTAAGGATCTCCAAGTCACAGCCACAGATAAACTGAGTCACATGGTCATTCCTATTCAAGGGGAGGAAGTCAGACTGGCTTGGGGGTCACTGAGAGCTGTTACAAATCAGGGGTCTCCAGAAAGATAGATCCAATAAGTTACACACGCACGCACACACACACGCACACGCACATGCACACACACAGACACACACTCACACAGACACACACACACAGGCACACACACACACTCACACACACAGGCACACACTCACACAGACACACACACACAGACACACACACAGATACTCACACACACACACTCACACACACACACACACACACACACTAACACACACAGACACAGACATACAGGCACACACACACACACACACACACAGAGACACACACATGTCCAAGTCTTTCAGGAGTTGACACACAGTTATGAAGACTAGGAGACACAAGAGAGTTGGTGGTGTTATTCATTTGGAGTCTGAAGTACTTGGATGGGCTTGGAGGTGGGGTGGGTGGGGTGGGGTACACCAGACAGACACTGTCTGAGTCCCAAAGCCTTAGAACCAATGTCAGGAGGTAAGTGAGGGTGGAGAGAGTGAGTTTACTCTGCCTGAGTTGGCTTTGCCCCCTGGGATCCTCAGTAGACTGGAGGATGCCCACCCACATTGGGCAAAGTCAACTGTTCACTTCATCCACCAATCCAGACGCTCATCTCTTCTGGAGACACTTCATCCACCAATCCAGATGCTCATCTCTTCTGGAGACTCTCTTACAAACACATCCAAAACTAATGTCTGACCAGCAACTCGGGCATCCCTGGTCATGGTGACACGTACAGCTAACCACCCCAGAAGTGTGTCCAGGGTCTGTCTCTCCTCTCTTTCTCTCTCTCTCTCTCCCTCTCCTCCCCCCCCTCTAATGCATTCACTGTAGACCTTGCTGTTGTGACAGAGTGCTGCATTTTGACTGTTGATGTTTTGCTTGAAGGCCAGTGTCCTGTAGAGTAGGTTAGTAGATTAGAGTTTTTGGAGCTGACTTCATAGGGACCCAGGGTATTTGTTGGGTCCTGAATAATGAATGAGGGAGTGTTATGGGAGAAAAAGAAAAAAATGTATCTGTGGTTCCCACTCACACACACCAGAACCAACTGGGTGTGAGTTGAGGAGGGGAAGAGGGACCCTGATTTTACCTGTCGAGTGGATCTAGTCATGTCACACAGGGTAGTTTAACCCTCAGATGAAGGTGATTTATCCCGTGTACTGTAATCAGATAGTCGTCTAAGCCGCTCTCCACGAGGGCTGGTAAATCACTTTTAGTACATATTGAAAGTGACAATATTGTATTTTATCACCGAATTGCCGTTGTGCTGTAATAACTAATGCATGCCGTCAGGTGACCCCAGTGTGGAATCACTGTGTGGCATCACATAGGACCAGATGCGAGCTGTCACTGCCGCTGGCTTTTCCTGGGCCACGAGCGGGGGTGGGGGGGTAACTGCAGCATTCTCTGCAGACCAGCCTGGCCTCGCCCAGAGCAGTGGCATACTTGGTTAAGCACTTGCCTGGCCCTGTATCTATCTATCTATCTATCTATCTATCTATCTATCTATCATCTGACTACCTATCATCTATCTATCTATCTATCTATCTATCTATCTATCATCTGTCTACCTATCATCTATCTATTTACCTGTCATCTATCTACCTATCCATCATCTATCTATCTATCTATCTATCTATCTATCTATCTATCTATCTATCTATCTATCTATAATCTATCTACCTATCATCTATCTATCATCTATCTATCTATCAATCAATCATCTGTCTACCTATCATCTATCTATTTATTTACCTGTCATCTATCTACCTATCCATCACCTATCTATCTGTCTATCTATCTATCTATCTATCTATCTATCTATCTATCTATAATCTATCTACCTATCATCTACCTATCATCTATCATCTGTCTATCTTTCTATCTATCTACCTATCTATCATCTGTCTGTCTATCTGTTTATCTATGTATCTAGCTATCCATCATCTAGCATACTTGGTTAAGTGCTCACATTGCAATGTGCAAGGACCTGTATTCAAGCCCCTCATTCCCACCAGCAGGGGGAAAGTTTCACAAATGGTGAAGGAGGGCTACAGGTGTCTCTGTCTCTCTCTCCCTCTGTCTCTTCCCCCCTCTCAATTTCTCTTTGTCTCTATCCAATAATAAATAAATCAAAATATTTTTTTAAAAAGATAGATAGAGGTAGACAGACAGACAGATAGAATGAAGCTTCCTCTGGAGCACTGGTGTGTGGGCTCACCCCTGGCTGGTTCACATGACAAAGAGATGACACTATCTACGGGAGTGACCTTGCCAGGCTATGAACATGGCATTTGTACAGCTCTGGGGCAGAGTCCTGGGCACCCATTATTATGCTGACATGAGGTAGTTTGGAGGCCCACTTACGTGTTGTGTTAACTGAAACCTAAGCAAATCATCACACCAGTGAATCTGAGTCCTGCTATCCTTCTGGGGAGTTTTCCTGATAAGTTTCTAAGATCATTTCATTTATCTTGGGGGATTTGGGGATGACAGACGTCACTGAGCATCCCAACCACTGTCCTTGCTTGAGAGTAAGTTCTGGAAGACACAAGGGAGATACAAGGCCAGTACAGGAGCAAAGCAGCGGGAGTCTTCAGAAAGAAGCTTTCTTCTCTATTCTAAGCTTTCCTCTTGCAGGTGGGACTGGGGGCTTGAACCTGGGCCCTTGTGCATTGTATGCTCAACCAGGTGTGCCACCACCTGGCTCTCTCTCTCTCCCCCCCTTCCTTCTCGATTTCTGGCTGTCCCTATCCAATAAATAAAGATAAAAATAGTGATTTATAGACATTGAAAGCTGCTTGCATGCGAGGCATCCTGCCAAGTGGGTTTTTGTTAATCAGGCTTACTTGATTTCGATTCATAGCTTTCTGAGGCAAATGGATTCACTTCTATGTTACCCAGGAGACACCGAGAGGCAAAGAATGTTGTCCAGGGTCCTGTAGCTAGTAAGCAAGGGAGCTGGGATTTGAACTAAGGGTGTGTAAGCCAGTACTCCAGGTCCCATTCTGGGCACTATTGTTTTCCAGACAATAACAGTAACAGATAATGGGGCTGGAAGGTAGCTCACCCTTGGCCATATAGAAAGATCTGGATTAAAGTCCTTATACCAGTTGGAAGCACCATGCCTGACACCAGAGGAAATTCCATGGATGGTGGAGCGGTTCTAAGATGTTTCTCTCCCGCCATCTCTCTATTAGAGGGAAAAACTGGGGCTGGGTGCTAGGGCACCTGGTTGAGCGCATATGTTACAGTGCGCAAGGACCCAGGTTCAAGCCCCCGGTCCCCAACTACAGGGGGAAAGCTTTGCATGTGGTGACGCAGGGCTTCAGGTGTCTGTCTCTCTGTCACTCCCACCCCTCTCAGTTTTTGGCTGTTTCTATCCAATGAATAAAGATAAAAAACTTAAAGGGAGAAACTAAATTGGGGGGTGGGGGGATACAGCCACAAAGTGTGGTGGATATTTGTGGAGAATGTGAGCTGCAGAAACACATTACCAGCAGGGAATATTCTCATACCAGATTGTAATGAGAGGCTGATTTCTTTCCAGACGTATGGAGGCTTGGGACATACCTCTGTTAATAGCACTGAGAGGTGCTGTCAGGGGGATGCCAGACAGACAGACAGATGGACCACATCCTCTTTGCCTCCTTCTCCATCTGGGTCAGGGTGAAAAGATCGCCCCCATTCCCCCCTCTCTGGGTCATGCACTCGCTCTGCTCTCCTTCCGGTCCTGTTATTTGTGATACACGGGACACATGTCCTGCTTCAGAGTGAGGCCAGGATGGAAGACAGTCAGGGAGGAAGAAGAGGAAGCAGGGCCCGGACTGAGGAAGGACAGCCTCACTTGAAATGGTGACGAGTCTCATGGTCATGGTACTGACAGCTTCCTGGCACGAAGACGGACCAGAGAGAGGCATCTGCTGTGGCCTGGCTGTGGACGCTAACATTAGCCCTGTTTAACCTGTGAAACAGTGAGGCTTGTCTGTGGCCATAGAGACCCGGCTCTGGTGCCTCAGAGAGCCCATCCAAAGATGGTTTAACTTGAAACCATATGATGATCTTTGAGCATGATATTATATAGTGTCTAGGAATCATTTCATAGTGGGACAGCCTACATATATTAATAAATATTGTTGGTTATTAAAAATCCTACAGGGGGCTGGCTGGAGGTGCACCTGGTTAAGCACACAGGGCACCATGTGCAAGGACCCAGGTTCATGTCCCGGCTCCCCACCTGCAGGGGGAAGCTTCACAAGCAGTGAAGCAGGGCTGCAGGGGTCTCTCTTCCTCTCTCCCTTGATAGCTTCCCCTCCCTTCTCCATTTCTCTCTGTCCTAGCCAGTACTTAATTTTTTAATTATCTTTATTTATTTATTGAATAGAGACAGCCCAAAATTGTGAGGGAAGGGGGTGCTAGAGAGGGAGAGAGCCAGAGAGACTGTTTTACCACACGTGAAACTTCCTCTGCAGGTGTGGAGACCGCGGGCTCAAACCTGGTTCCTTGGCACTTTGTAACATGTGCACTGAACCAGATATGCCACCACCTGGACCCACTTTTTTTTAAAGGGAAGAAATGGCTTTCAGGAGCATTGAATTTGTAGTACCTGCAGTCAGTCCCCAGTGATAACCCTGGAGGCAAAACAAAACAAGCAGATCGTGCTGATTGAACAAGAAGCTCATAAATATCTAAACTGTGAGCTCAGATGATTGAAACACTAGCCGTCGGCCTCAGCTGTCAGGAGCCACTGCAAACATGGACGTTGTTAGGTGAATGCACATAGGTAGAGATATGGTCAGTCATAAACACACAGGCTGTTTCTTTTAGATAATGCATGATATTGGTCTTTTAAAGTATTTATAGTCATTCCTGGAAAAATATCACTAAGAAACAAAATAGCTTTTCCAATATTTATCTTTGGGTATCAGGTGGTTCAAAATATATATATATATATATGTCACTAAGGTTATCACTGAGACTCAGGGCCTGCACAGTGATTCATCCACTTTTGGGGGGTCATTGTCCCCCATTTTATTTAATTTTACCGATAGAGAGGAGCTGAGAGGGAAGGGGAGATAGAGATGGAGAAAGAGAGATACCTGCAGGGCTGCTTCACTACTCATGAAATTTCCCTCTGCAGGTGGGGTGGAGTGTCTTGAACCTGGCTCCTTGCTCCTGGTGATGTGTGCACTTAGCTGGGTGTGGTAACACCATGGAGCCTCTCAAGTTTCTTCACTTTCTGGCTGTGTGCTTGCCTGACATCACACTGTGCATTTGCAGCCATGAAAGCGGCATACACTGGTGTTTCTACACCTTTGTGTCAGTTCCAGGCAGATCTGCAATGTGGGGGCCTGGTGGTGGTGCACCTGGCTGAATGCACATGTTACAGGGACCCGGGTCCAAGCTCCCAGTCCCCCCTGCAGGAGGAAAGCTTCCCAAGTGGTACAACAGGGCTGCTGGTGTCTTTCTGTCTCTCTCCCTCTCTACCTCCCTCTTCCTCTTCATTTCTGGCTGTCTCTATCAAATAAAGATAGTAGAAAATAATTCAGAATTGCAGTGCAGACAGGACATGGGGAAGGTTCCTTTTCCTGAATGCCACTTAATTATCAGTGATTGATTCATGGCAGGTGGAACTCAGCCCCTAAGAGCCATAGTAAGTGAGAGTTGTCCCCTCGCCTGAGTGACCCCCGTGCTCTCAGCCCAGGCCTCAGCTTTGCTCAGTCTGCTGTTTTTCCTGGGCTTGACTCTGTGCTTTCTTGGCCTGGGCTGTGGGTCTCTCTCAGGAAGTCCATCCTGGGCCAAGGGTCCAGGTGCCGCCTCTGAAGATTCTTGTAGCACTTTTGAATTCTCGTCACTGCTGTAATCAGTGCCCACTATTGGGGCTGTTAGCTGGATGCGAGACATCTCTCAACTGTCCGCAAGTACCGACCTGTCGCTGTCACCTCTCACAGATGTTTGTTGAGCGAATATGATCTGCAGGTGGGAAGAAAGACCTAGTAGGTTGCTGTGCATTGGAGGGTGACCCCAGAGTCTTTTTTAAAAAAATTTTTTATTTAAGAAAGGATTAGTGAACAAAAGCATAAGGTAGGAGGGGTACAACTCCACACAATTCCCACCACCCAATCCCCATAACCCACCCCCTCCCATGGTAGCTTTCCCATTCTCTATCCCTCTGGGAGCATGGACACAGGGTCGTTGAGGGTTGCAGAAGGTAGAAGGTCTGGCTTCTGTAATTGCTTCCCCGCTGAACATGGGCGTTGACTGGTCGGTCCATACCCCCAGTCTGCCTCTCTCTTTCTCTAGTAAGGTGTGTCTCTGGGGAAGCTGAGCTCCAGGACACATTGGTGGGGTCTTCAATCCAGGGAAGCCTAGCTAGCATCCTGGTGGCATCTGGAACCTGGTGATTGAAAAGAGAGTTAACATATGAAGCCAAACAATTTGTTGAGCAATCATGGATCCCAAGCTTGGAATAGTGGAGAGGAAGTGTTAGGGAGGTACTCACTGCAAACTCTAGTGCAATCCTGCTTTCAGGTATATATTTTGCAGTAGTTTATGGATACGTGTGCACATAAGCTCTCTCTCACAGAAACTGGTGTATATCTAGGTTATGAGACTTTGTTAGAAAGTGAACTACCTGAGATGAAATTAGAGTGTACTATTAAAGGAAAGGTCTCACCCGAGTAATGAAGCTGAAGGGTTGTCATTCCACACGTGAAGTCTCTGGATACAGTCTGAGGTGAAGCATGTTGAGGTGGCAATCGTTGCTTTGGTTAGGTTGTGATCGGCGGATGCAATATTATTTGGTTTGGATTGGGAGATGCATACGGGAAAGTGGGCCCTATCCAAGGGTTCCAGGACTGGGGGAAGTAGGGGCTTTATAGTGAAGATGTGAGGTTCCTGCTGTCTTAGGGTTCAAAAAGACAATCAATAGTTAATATTATCATCACATTATTTGTTAATTGGGTTAACTTTGAAAAGTCCCTTTGTTATGGTTTGCTGTACAGTACCCAGTATCTTGTATATAGCTGTGCTATTGGAAGCTTCTAATCTACTTGGTCTAGGCTTTTGAGAGAGTCCGCATATCAAATACATAGCCTATATATTAAAAAGATTCATTTTGTCTTTTGAGAAACTTTGAGACATACAATTGATTTCCCCCTCTCATATTAATTAACTACTGATTTATATGTCTACATTTTGCTAGGAGTGTACATAAACACCATTCCCACCACCAAAGGACTGTGACCCATCCCTTCCGCCCATTCCCACCCCCCACTGGCCCAGGAAGCTACATGTCTACCCCTCACCACTGGGTTTTTACTTTGGTGCCCTACTTACAATTTGATCAGGTCCTGCTTTTAGTTTCCCTTTCAGATCTTCTAAGTCAGCTTCTGTTGATGAGTGGGATCATCCCATACTCATCTTTATCTTTCTGACTTAGTTCACTTAACATAATTCCTTCTAGCTCTGTCCAAGATGGGTCAGAGAAGGTGGGTTCATTGTTCTTGATAGCTGCATAGTATTCCATTGTGTATATATACCACAGCTTTCTCAGCCACTCCTCTGTTGTTGGGCACCTGGGTTGCTTCCAGGTTTTAGCTATTATGAATTGTGCTGCTATGAACATAGGAGTACATACCTCTTTTTGGTTGGGTGTTATGGAGTCCTTGGGGTATAACCCCAGGAGAGGAATTACTGGGTCATATGGAAGGTCCATGTCTATCCTTCTGAGAGTTTTCCAGACTGCTCTCCACAGAGGCTGTACCAATTTACATTCCCACCAGCAATGTAAAAGGGTTCCTCTGTCCCCACATCCTCTCCAGCATTTGTTGCTGCTGTCCTTTTTGATGTATGCCATTCTTACAGGAATGAGGTGGTATCTTAGTGTTGTCTTAATTTGCATTTCTCTGACAATCAGTGACCTAGAGCAGTTTTTCATATGTTTGTTAGCCTTTTGGATCTCCTCTGTGGTGAATGTTTTGTTCATTTCCTCTGCCCATTTTTGGATGGGGTCATTTGCTTTTTTGCGGCTAAGTTTGCTGAGCTCTTTATATATTTTGGTGATTAGTTTCTTGTCTGATGTCTGGCATGTGAAGATCTTCTCCCATTCTGTGAGGGGTCTCTCTGTTTGTTTAATAGTTTCTTTGGATGTGCAGAAGCTTTTCAATTTGATGTAGTCCCATTGGTTTGTTTCTGCTTTGGTCTTCCTTGCAATTGGGTTTGATTCATCAAAGATGTCCTTGAGGTGTAGGTGGGAAAGTGTTTTACCAATGTTTTCCTCTAAGTATTTGATTGTTTCTGGTCTGACATCTAGGTCTTTGATCCATTTGGAGTTGATTTTTGTTTCTGGTGAGATAAAGTGGTTCAATTTCATTCTTCTGCATGTTTCAACCCAGTTTTCCCAGCACCATTTATTGAAGAGAGCCTCCTTTTTCCATTTAATCCTTTGGGCCCCCTTATCAAAGATTAGATGCCCATAGGTGTTGGGATTTGACCCCAGAGTCTTAATTGAAAGGAAGTTTCCTATCGTGTCATTTTTTTCTTTCTGAGTCATACTTTATGATTCAACAAGCCAGAGAACCTGGCTCTCTGCATTCCAGTGTGCTCTGATCAGTCTGGAAGCCAACCCACACCTACAGTTGTGCCCAACGCGATGCTGGGGGCACTCAGACTTAGGGAGCAGCTTTGCTTCTTTGCTTTGGTTCACGACGCGGGGTTACTCAGACTTGCAGAAGTCAGGGAAAGGAGGAGGCCTGGGGCAGGGGAGAAGGAAAGATGTGAACTAGGCACAGTGACCAGACAAGGCTCATGAAAAGCCCGTGGGCTTGGGGGCCTGGCGGTGGTTAAGCTCACTTATTACCAGGCATAAGGACACTCATTCAAGCCCCTGCTGGAGGAGGGGAGGCTTCACCAATGGCCGCCAGGAGCCCCGGTGATAACCCTGCTGCCTGTCAACATCAAAATCACGGAGCGAAAGCCACTGGGGAATCAAATAATAATAATGCAGTGGGGGCCGGGCGGCGGCGCACGTGGCTGAGCACATGTGTTACAGTGAGCAAGGACCTAGGTTCAAGCCCCCAGTTTCCACCTGCAGGGGGAAAGCTTCTCGAATGGTGAAGCAGTGTTATGGGTGTCTCTCTGTCTCTCTCCATCTCTATCCTCTCCCCTCTCAATTTCTCTCCATTCTATCAAATATAATCGAACAAAACCAAACAAAACATGGACTCCAGCATCGTTTATCATAACTAACAGTTCAAAATCATGAATCCCAGAGTTAATCAAGAAAGATATGGATCGGAAAATGCCTCCGATAATCATCAAAAAAGTTTTGCCTGGGAAGCAAACACATTACAAGATACCTACCCAAACCTGGAAGCATGAAATGCAGATAAGCACGTCCTAGTCGCAAGAGGAACAATCCTGGTGTGAGAGGCTCTGAACTGTGATGATGTGGCAGCTTTCGGCCTCTTTGGGGAGGCCAGAGACGAGGTTTGGTCATGCTTGATCAGTCTTCCCTTCTTGAAGCGTGACGGGCAGCCTCCACGAAACGTGGCCCTCTAGAACTACACAGGGAGAATGCCTCACCTGTCACATTCTTACAGAAACAAAGGATGGCAAAGGAAATCATACCTGGGGGGCTGGGTGGTGGCACAGCGGGTTAAGGCCATGTAGTGAGCACAAGGTCCTTGAGCACAAGGACCGGCTCAAGGATCCCGGTTCAAGCCCCTGGCTCCCCACCTGCAAGGGGGAAGCTTCACAGGTGGTGAAGCAGGTCTGCAGGTGTCTGTCTTTCTCTCCCCATCTCTGTCTTCTCCTCTTCTCTCAATTTCTCTCTGTCCTATCCAATAAAATGAAAAAAAAAAAAAGGCCAGTGAATTCATAGTGTTGGCACCAAGCCCCAGCAGTAACCCTGGAGGCAATAAAAAAGTAAAATAAAATCATACCTAGGCTGGAAGAGACATTTATTCACTTATTTTAACTTATTTATTGGGGAATTAATGTTTTACATTCCACAGTAAATACAATAGTTTGCACATGCATAACATTCCCCAGTTTCCCATAGAACAATACAACCCCCACAAGGTCTTCTGTCATCCTTCTGGGACCTGGACTCTCCCCCCACCCACCCTCGAGTCTTTTACTTTGGTGCAATACGTCAATTCCAGTTCAGGCTTTACTTGTTTTTTCAGAAGAGACATTTAAATGCATGCCAGAAATGACTGCACTTGGCCCATCTCCTCTCTAATCTTTATTATTATTACTATTATTTTTTTCTTCTTGGAATCTAGAATCCCAAGTTCATATTTTATGGGGAAGGAGGCATAAGCCAACCCATAGTCACAGCTTGATTGAGTCTGTATCGCCTCTCATGTCTCAGCAGAGATGTTTTTGGAAGAACAAAGTATCTTTTTTTAAAAATAGTCTTATTTTTTTATTTATTGAATAGAGATCATCAGAAATCAAGAGGGAAAGGGAACATAGAGAGACAGAGAGACACCTGTAGCCCTGCTTCACCACTCACAAAGCTTTCCCCCTGAAGGTGGGTACCAAGGGCTTGAACCCGGGTCCTTGTGCACCGTAACATGTGCATTCAGCTGAGTGCATCACCACTGGGACTACTGGGACCCCAGGATAAAGCTTTCTCTCTCTCTCTCTCTCTCTCTCCCTCTCCCTCTCCCTCTCCCTCTCCCTCTCCCTCTCCCTCTCCCTCTCCCTCTCCCTCTCCCTCTCCCTCTCCCTCTCCCTCTCCATCTCCATATGGGCATTATAGGACTTTATCGAGCTGCGCTTGTCCACTTAGTGGGAAGGGGAGAGGCTTGTGCATTCAGGCTACAGACCTAGTACCTTAGTTACACGGGCACTTGTCTCTGGGAACAAGCAGAGAGAGAGGTCAAAGTCTTGCTCTCTGCTTGCTTCATGCCGCCATGTAGCGATCTTCTGTGCGACACAGTCATAAGTCTGTGTTTATTGCTAAAGGCCTTTGATGCCCACTTCATTAGGGTGGTCTGGTTAGGGCCTGTTAGCAAGACTTTATTGGGGGAGGAAACAGCTTCCTGCTAGGGGCCTGGATGCAGGAAGGAGCAAGCCTACACAAAAAGAAAATCGCTCTAGCTTCCGCTCTCCTCTCAAAAACAAAGCAAAACAAACACACAGGTCCCACAATGGGGCCAGGAGGCTATAACCACCTCCCGGGCTGCAAGAGATCTTAATTCAAAAGAAGAAGAAGAGGAGGAGGAGGACGAGGAGGGCCTAGGAGGCTATAACCACCTCCCGGGCTGCAAGAGATCTTAATTCAAAAGAAGAAGAGGAGGAGGAGGAGGACGAGGAGGAGGAGGAAAAAGAAAAAAAAGGGGTCAGGCAGTAGTGCACCTAGTTAAGTGCACACATTACGGTTCACAAGGATCCAGGTTCAAGCCCTAGGTCCCCACCTGCAGGGGGGAAGCTTCATAAGTGGTGAAGCAGGGCTGCAGGTGTCTGTCTGTCTGTCTGTTTCCCTCTCTATATCCTCCTCCCCTTTCAGTTTCTCTCTGTCTCTATCCAATAAATACTACTACTAATAAAAGATATTTATTTATGAAAGAGAACCAGGGCATCACCCTTGCATATGTGACACTGGGGATCAAATTCAGGGATTCATGCTTTAGAGTCTAGTTCTTTATCCACTGCACCACCCTCAAGTCTGAAAGACATCTTAACTAAACAACAACAACAAACCAGGATTCATTCATTCATGTTTTCATGGGAGAGAACCAGGGCATCACTCTGGCACATGCGGTGCTGGGGCTCAAACTCAGGACCTTAAGCTCCAGAGTCCAGTGCCCCACCCACCGTGCCACCTCCCTGGCCACACAAGGTGACATCATGCAGGATCTAGGCGGGTAGAGCACTGCGAGGTCAGTATCCCCACACACTCAGGTCCCGTAGACTCTCCTCTGTCTCGCTCTGTTTTATCACAGCTGATGAAAAGGAAGTTTCCTGGGAGCCGGGCGGTAGCGCAGTGGGTTAAGCGCACGTGGCGCATAGCGCAAGGATCTGCGTAAGGATCCCGGTTGGAGCCCCCGGCTCCCCACCTGTAGGGGAGTCGCTTCACAGGCGGTGAAGCAGGTCTGCAGGTGTCTGTCTTTCTCTCCCCCTCTCTGTCTTCCCCTCCTCTCTCCATTTCTCTCCTATCCAACAACGATGACATCAACAACAATAACAATAGTAACTACAAGAACAATAAAAAACAACAAGGGCAACGAAAGGGAAAATAAATAAATAAAATATTAAAAAGAAAAAGGAAGTTTCCTGCTGTCTGGAGAGAGCCCTGTGGGGCCGGGGAGTCAAGGTTGACTGCCTGGCTCTCAGCTTCACAGCCACAGTACCGGAGACTCTGCTGGGACAAACTGACCCCTTTTCCGGCACTGGGATGTCTAGAAGGAGGCTTCTAGCATTTATTTCCATTGCCAAGTGGCTCTAGCAGTCTAGCCCAGCCCGCTTCTTTTTCACATGAGAGAAAAAAAAGTCAGATCCAAAGAGGGTTAGTGACTTTATTTTTTACTTTCATGAAGTCAGCTGGTGTAAGCAGCCGCAGGACTCCCAGGACAGTGCTCTTTCCAGGGGAGCATCTCTGTGCTCGTCTGGTCTCCCTGATCATCAGGGCCATGGAGGGCCGGCAGCCTCTCACGTGAGCGATGCTCTCGCCTCTCCCACCTGACTCTTCCATCGCTCAGTCTCCTGTGCCTCAGCGCCGGGCAATTCTTGTTCAGGGCGAGGTAGCCTGTGAGAGAAATCTTTCCCTACCGAGTTGCTCGGGATAATACCGAAATCATGAACCCGGGACCTGGGCTGGACAGCTGGCGGTCGGCCTCACCAGCAAAGGTTTTGCTCACCTTGAGAAGATGGGTCGCCAGTGTTTCTGCTTGTTTGCCTGGCAGTCTGCCTTCTAGGTACTTGGGTTCATGCAGGTCCAACCGCAAGAGCTCTTGGGATCCTGCGTCTAATGCTGTTAAGATCTGCTCCACTCCCCTGCCTTCATAGTCAGCTGTATCCTTCTCTAACTGTTAAAAATGAATACTTATTTAGGTAAATTAAAGTATAGAGAAAAGAGGACACACAAACACAGAGAGAAACAATGAAATATACAGAGAAAATGATTCAGGAAGGTAGAGCTGGAGAGAGATGGGGGCTGGGTGGTTGCGCACCTGGTTGAGCGCACATGTTACGATGTGCTTGGACCCGGGTTCGAGCCCCCAGTTCCTACCTGCAGGGGGAAAGCTTTGCGAGTGGTGAAGCAGGGCTGCAGGTGTCGCTCTTCCTCTCTGTCTCCCCCTTTCCTCTTGATTCCTGTATATCTCTATCCATAAATAAATAAAGATAATAAAAAATAAATAAGAGAGACAGACACCAGAGCCCTGCTCAGCTCTGGCTGATGGTGGTGCTGGGGATTGAACCTGGGGCTTCAGAGCCTCAGGCAGGAGAGTGTTCGGCATAACTGTTATGCAGTCCTCTTTTCTGATTTTAAAAAGGGTTCTTAGCTTTCTGTGGAGTCTAGACAACGTGAATTGTTATTTTAAAGTAGATAACTGAAATCCTCCCTGAGTCTTGACTAGCTTTATTTGGAAAGTACAAGGCGTCTGGAACAACCCAGAGAGGCAGGTGTGTGGGTCCCCCTGAGGAGAGGAGGAGGGGTTCTTTCTTACCCCTGGGGAGCGGAGAGAACCCTGCGTTTATTGAGTCACTCGTTCAAGTAATGCTCATCGATCCTCTGAGGTCCCGTGGGGGCACCGCGGGGAAATTAAGACGAACTGAACCCGGCCTGTGACCTTCAGACGCCGAGCTCTGATAGGCGGGGCTGGCGAGGGGTCTTGCAAACAGCCACCACAGGTGATGCTGCCCAGAGGAGCTGCAGCAGGTGCCTGGCAGCAGGGAGAGGTGGTGCTGGGTGAGTGCGATGCTTGGGCAGTTCATGCCTTGGGGACGGACGGACGGACAGACGGACGTGAGCTTGAACCATTACAGGTGTAAGCCAGGAATAAGTGTGGACCAGGTGAGCCAGGGGAGGCGTGAATGAAGTGGCAGGAGCAAAGGAGATGGTGGGGGTGTCTCTGTTTAGTAAGGTGAACAGTGACAGTCACGTCAAAATTGTTAGATGGCGCAAAGCACAAGGGCCGGCTTAAGGATCCCAGTTCGAGCCCCCAGCTCCCCACCTGCAGGGGAGTCACTTCACAGGCGGTGAAGCAGGTCTGCAGGTGTCTGTCTTTCTCTCCCCCTCTGTCTTCCCTCCTCTCTCCATTTCTCTCTGTCCTATCCAACAACAACAGCAATAGTAACTACAACAATAAAACAACAAGGGCAACAAAAGGGAATAAATAAATAAAGAAAGAAATATGAGACAAGGGAGTCAGCATTAGTGCAGCGGGTTAAGTGCAAAAGATATGGAACTCTGGTGGTGGGGATTGGATGGGACTGAGCCCTTCTTATCCCACAATCTTGTCGATCGTCATTCAATTACTAAGAAAACAGTTAAGTGTAGACTTCATGTTTTCTTTTTTCCCTCCCCCTCCTCTCTTAATAATAGCTTAAAAACCTGTAGGTTCCAGGATATAGTTCTATACAATAACCACTCATCACCCCGATTCTGTGCCCCCCACCACGGCAACTACCATAGTTCTCACAAAGCTCCAGAGACAGTTCGATCATTTATTATTATTATTATTATTATTTTCTGGAGGGTCATGTGTTCCAGTTATCCAGATTCCATGTGTGAATGAAACCATTCTGCGGTTGTCTTTTATCTCTTTATTTAATTCACTCAGCATAATCAACTCCAGTTTCATCTTACTTTGTCTTGAAAGACATGGTGTATATTTAATATGTATTAACATATATATAATTTTTTTTACCATGGAGTGATATTCTTTTTTTTTTTAAACTTTGTTTTTTAAATTTTTTTATATTTATTTTATTTATTTATTCCCTTTTGTTGCCCTTGTTGTTTTATTGTTGTAGTTATTATTGTTGTTGTTGTTGTTGGATAGGACAGAGAGAAATGGAGAGAGGGAGGGGAAGACAGAGAAGAGGAGAGAAAGATAGACACCTGCAGACCTGCTTCACCACCTGTGAAGCGACTCCCCTGCAGGTGGGGAGCCGGGGTTCAAACCGGGATCCTTATGCTGGTCCTTGTGCTTTGCGCCACCTGTGCTTAGCCCGCTGCACTACAGCCCGACTCCCCATGGAGTGATATTCTTTTAAAATTTTTCTGTTGATTTAATAATGATCGACAAGCCCGTAGGATAAGAGGGGCACGAGTGGAGGAAGGATAGAGATGGTCCTGAGGAGCAGTTGTTGTCAGACAGGGAAGCGTAGGAAGAGGGGAGCAGTACTGAATGATGCTTTTCCTCAAGCACAGGAGGCCTGGGCTCTGTGTTTTGGTCTGGAAGGGAGAGGGAGAAAGGGGGAGAGAGAGAGAGAAGAGAGGGAAGAGAGGAGACTTTTTGGAACAAGACAGGAAAACTGAGGGGGTGGGGGTGCCACAGGAGGGGTGATAAGACCAGCGGCAGGTGTGCGTGGGCCTGTGCAGGGGGAACGTGGTTTGGATGCTGTGCAGGTCACCTTGACAGGACGTGCCCACTCTGCCCACCTGGGGTCAGGGACAGGAGAACTGGCAGGGCCTCGGGGGTCTCTCCTCCCTGGGCCCCTCTCCTGACTCCAGCCCTGCGGCTCACTCCCCAGGCTGGACCCTGGTCCTCTCCAGCTGCCCTGCCCTCCCCTCTCCAGCGTGAGGGCCCCAGGCAGGCGGGCAGGCGGGTGCAGGAGAAAGGCCACGACTGTTTTGCTTTTATTGTTAAATAGTAGACGTCTCTGCACCCCTGCCGGGCTGCTTGTTGCTAATGAGGCAGTTAATTATTTGTTTATTCTGTGGAAGCTGTGGTGGCAGGTCTCTCTCTCCAGCCAGACGGGGCTCAGGACCCTTGGGACTGTCCCTCCTGCTACAAAGTCACCCACAGTCCATGCTCCCCAGCCCACAGAGCCTCCCACCCATCACCTCCCACCCAGACCCCAACCACCATCAGCTGACAGTGACTATTATTACTGCCACTGCTACTATTATTATTATTTATTATTATTATTATTAATATAGTATTTTCCAGGGAAGCAAAAATAATAATCACAGAAGGAAGAAAGTCATTTGCAAGGAGGCTTTGTAGGGAGATAAGGAGGCTCCCTTGTGGGCATGGAGGGCTTATCTCTCTCCAGCAGAGGTTCCTAGAGGTCTTGCTGACGCGGAGATAAAGCCCTGGGAGCCTTCTGGGAAAGGCCCTAGCCAGCGTGGGCTGTGTCTCAGATCCAGGGTGAAAGAGGTGACATCAGCAGGCTCCCCAGGGCTAGAGAAATCAGGCCTGTGCAGGTGCCCTGTGAGGGGGAGGAGAGACCCCAGGAAAGGCCAGGGGTGGGCCTGCCCCTCAGACTAACTGACTGACTGCGAGGCTGCGTCTGTCCGCATGGCTCTGCCAACCTCCTACTGCCACCTCTTGGTGTTGGGTGAATTCTGACCTCCCGAAGCTGAAGATTTCAATTAACTGGACCCAACTGTCTGTGTCCTGGGGCTTGGGGACAGGCTGGAGTGGCCGTGCTGTCCGCTGGGGCGTGGCACTGTGGCTGTCTGTCTGTCTGCAGCGTGCCTCACAGTCCAGTCAAGGCTGGCTTCCTCAGGGAAGGCCCCTGTGTCAGGAGCTACATGGGCAGATAGGCAGCTGTTCTTCCTGATCACCGGGGCAGGGGTGAGGCAGACGGTGGGGGCCGGGGATGGGGACTGGCCCTCTGCCATCTTTGACTTCTCTTCCTGTCAGGATGACGTATTTCTTTCCGTGCACAGCTGGGGAGCCAGCTCAGGGCCTTGCCTCTATGTGAAGCCATTTCCTGGGTCCAGTTTTTCACTTTTTATTTGGGGAGGGGGAGTGGCACAAAAGAGAAAAAAAAAAACGCAGGACTGCTCCACCGCTCACGGGGCTCCCATGTGGTGCTCTGGCTATCTCCCCCACCCTCATAGACGGCTTCTGGCTGTCTGTCTGCATTACCCTGGGACCCTGGGGCAGGCACTTTACTCTGTTTCCAGCTTCGAGATATTCCTTTTAGGGGGCTGGGCAGTGGTGCATATAGTACTACGCGGTACGTCCTGCATGAGGACCCAGGTTCGAGCCCCGGCTCCCCACCTGCAGGGGAGTCGCTTCCCAGGCGGTGAAGCAGGTCTGCAGGTGTCTGTCTGTCTCTCCCCCTCTCTGTCTCCCCTCCTCTCTCCATTTCTCTCTGTCCTGTCCAATAAAATAGAAAAAAGAAAAAAAAGGAAGATGGCTTTCAGGATCAGTGGATTGGTGGTGGTTATCAAGCCGATACCCTTCTTTCTCCTTCCTGGTATCTGCTTCATTTTAACATCTGTGTCTTTGTTCTTGCTGTGTCCCCTAGCAGATTTCTATTCCCTTATCAATACCCATCATCCTTCAAGGCTCGGTTCAGAGGATGCCACCTCCAGGAAGCCTGCCTGCTGTCTCTCCCCAGATGGAATCAGCTTTATGGTCTATACATCAGTCAGCCTGGGTCCCAGTTCTCCCTTCTGTGGGACAGGGCCACTTCCTTCTGTGTCCCTCACAATACACACAAATCACACAGCCCACAGGCTTGTGTGTGGCTGCATCTGTGTTGTTTAGCTTTGTAGTGGATTCAGGATCTAGGCTATGCCATCTTTTCTGGAGCCTGTAAATGTCACCTTGTTGGGGAAAATAATTTTTTTATGTAATTTTGTCATTGTGTTAAAGAGACCATCTTGCGTTATTTGTGTGGGCTGGTTAGTGCTCTTATAATAGTCACAGGAGAGACTTGACAAGGAGGAGGCACATGGAGAAGGGGCAGGGGGTGCAGTGATGGGGCCGCCAGCCAAGGAGACCGAGGCATTCTGACAGCTTCAGCAGAGACGAGGAAGACAGGACCCTCCCCCCGGGCCCTCCAGCCAGTGGTCTTGCCAGCACGTAATTTCAGACTTCTGGCTTCTAGAATGGAGATAAGTGTCTGATGTAACCATCCACCTGGTTCCTATTAATGTATGATGGACACCCTAGTGTCGGATTTCCCGTGGGGTGGCCTCTTCCTGGGTGCAGACTCCTGGCTTACCTGCTCTGTTGTGCACCAGATGCAGGAGGCCCAGAAGAATGTTCCGGGGCAGTAGGACTGAGCCAACTGGGTCTTTCTCTGTGTTCGTGGCTAGAGACACAACCAGAGATCACCAGGGGAATGTTTCATGCACAATCTGTTTATTGAGCAGCAAAGCAGGGTTTATAAGGGGTTGTAGGAGGAAGCAAGTTATCCATTCCATATATGGTTTGGGAGAAGAGGGACAAAGAGAAGTAGGGGGTTGGGAAAAGGTCAGAGCATCCCTAGTAAATGTTGAACAAGGGGTTTAGTTGATCAAAGGAGTGAAGAAAGTAGGGTTATCAATAACCAGCAGACAGAGAGAGAAGGGGGATCATGTAGGTTTAAAAGAACCAGAGGGGATGGAGGAGTAAAGAGGATGTTCTTGGTTATAGTTTGAAGGAGCAGAACGGTGATGTGTGGGCCATGTGTGATCAGAGAAGACAGACTTCTGTTAACCTCTGAGTAAATGCACCAGCCGGTTTAGGACAAGGAAATGGGCTGCGTGCAGGGTCTGTTGTGAGGCAGAGAGACTGGCAGAGGGAACTTTTCCCTGGTGGCCGTTTCCCTCCATGCTGCATCTCAAGTAGAGAGAGACTGAGAAAGGTCCTGCCATCCAGACTCCCACTTTTCAGTAGGAGGTCCCACACCATGCTCAACCATGCCTCACAGTTTCCCTACAGCCTAGAAAACTGACAGGAGGCTGCTGGCCTTCTGGAAAGGGAGAGGGCAGGAACACCTAGCATCCTGCCAGGATCGGCCCTGCCTCCGTACTAGTGTCCATCAGCACCTCCGGCTTCTGCCCCCATTTCAGAACTCCAAGTCCGCACAGCGCTGTTCCAGGTTTGGGTGTGTGTTCCGGGCTGGCCTTGTGGCCACACAGGCACTAATGGCGAGTGGGTGATGCTGATTGTCATCCCTCTCGGGGTGCCTGGCATGCGTGCGGCTTCTGCAGTCTGCAGCGTTCTCAGATGCGCTGCAGTGCTTTCTGTCTTTACCAGAGTTCTGAAGGGGGCACTGGCACTGCCATGTGCATTTCAGAAAATGGACGGTCAGAGGTGGGGAGGGACGCGGGCGTGATGACGTCTGCCCATGTGGCCGTGGCAAGGTGGCAACTCTCTCTCTCTAACCCTGACTTCCTGGCTTCACGCCGTGCCCTTCTCAGATGCGTCCTGAGCGCTGTCTGACTGGTGCCCGGGTGCCCGGTGTGGGTCAGATCTGCTTTCATTCTTGCTGAGACAGAGAGATCTTTTGTCTTGGGGAGATGCCAGCTTTGTGAGTGTGAGAGTGTGTGTGTGAGTGTGTGTGTGTGTGAGTGTGTGTGAGAGTGTGTGAGTGTGTGTGAGTGTGTGTGTGTGTGTGTGAGTGTGTGTGTGAGTGTGTGTGTGAGTGTGTGTGTGAGTGTGTGTGAGTGTGTGTGAGTGTGTGTGTGAGTGTGTGTGAGTGTGTGTGTGAGTGAGTGTGTGAGTGTATGTGTGAGTGAGTGTGTGTATGAGTGTGTGTGTGAGTGTGTGTGTGAGTGTGAGTGTGTGTGTGAGTGAGTGTGAGTGTGTGTGAGTGTGTGAGTGTGTGTGTGTGAGTGCATTCTAGTTCTTGACCCACCAGCCTTGCAACTTAGGAGAGGCCTGCATCTCCCTGGGACTCAGTTTATACCACTAAAAAGTCAGACAAAAGGCCACAGCATCTAGGGTTTACTACATATGAGCATACCTTGTCTTTAGTCCTCCTCCCCCTCCCTCCCTCCCTCCCTCCCTGCCTGCCTGCCTGCCTGCCTACCTCCAGGGTTATTGCTGGGGCTCAGTGATGCCACTACAAATCCACTGCTCCTGGTGGCCAGTTTTTCCCATTTTATTGGACAGGACAGAGAGAAATTGAGAGAGGAGGGGGATACAGAGGGAAGGAAAGACAGACGCCCACAGCCCTGCTTCGCCGCTCATGAAGCTTCCCCCTCCTGCGGGTGGGGAGTGGAGGTTTGAACCTAGATCCATGCGCGGACCCTTGTGCTTCACACCGCACCTGCCTAGCTGGGTATGCCACCACCCACCCCTCCCCTTTCTTCCTGTCTTTTTCTCCCTCCATCTCTCTCCCTCCTTTTAATTTCATTTCTTGATAGATGGTAAGAGACACACACACACACACAGAGAGAGAGAGAGACAGAGAGAGAGAGAAGGAGAAACACCTTTAACACTTCTCCATCACTCATGACCCCCCTCCTCAGGTGAGGAGTGGGGATTTATTTATTTTTATTAGTTTAAATATTTTACTTATTTTTTCTTTTTATTTAATTAATTTTTAAATTTATTTTAAAAAGGAGACATTAACAAAACCTTCGGATAAGAGGAGTACAACTCCACACAGTTCCCACCACCAGATCTCTGTATCCCATCCCCTCCCCTGACAGCTTTCCTATTCTTTATCAATATTTTAGTTATTTATTCATGAGAAAGATAGGGAGAGAAAGAACCAGGCATCACTCTGGTACATGTGCTGCCGGGGACTGAACTCAGGACCTCATGCTTGAGAGTCTGGTGCTTTATCCTCGGTGTCACCTCCCCGACCACAGGAACGGAGATTTAACTCCAGGTCTGTGTGTGCGCTCTGCTGTGTGAACCAACACCCAGCCAACAATTATTTCTTTTTAAAAGCATGTCTTATCTATTCACCTGACAGAGACAAAGAATCCAAGAGTAAAGGAGAGAGGGAGAGAGAGACGCCACAGCATGACTTCATTGTCCTGGAGCTTGGGGGCTTGAACTCAGGTCCTTAACCCAGTGTAGCCCTGCCTCCTCCACCACCAGTTCTTACGTTGATCAGTGGTGGTGGGAAAAAGAAATTGAATGCATCAAGTAAATTCTTTAGATTCCAGGGATCTTTTATTTTGATTTTTAAATGCGTTATCTTTATTTATTTATTGGATAGACACAGCCAGAAATCCAGAGGGTAGGGGGAGATAGGGAGAGAGACAGAGAGACACCTGCAGCCCTGCTTCACCACTTGCAAAGCTTTCTCCCTGCAGGTGGGGACTGGGGGCTCGAACCCGGGTCCTTGTGCATCGTAACGTGTGCATTCAACCAGGTGTGCCGCCATCAGGCCCCTCCAGGGTGTCTTTCTCTCTCTGTCTCCCCGTCTCTCTCAATTTCTCTCTGTCCTGTCCAATAACATTGGGGAAAAATGGCCTCCAGGAACGCACCCTGGAAGAAAGAGAGAAAAAGAGAGAGGAAGAAGGAAAGAAAGGAAGGAAGGAAGGAAGGAAGGAAGGAAGGAAGGAAGGAAGGAAGGAAGGAAGGAAGGAAGAAAGAAAGAAAGAAAGAAAGAAAGAAAGGGAAAGAAACCTTGTGAACTTCAGACGCGGACAAGGTCTACCACTCACCGGCCCAGCAGCCTTGCAATATCCGCGCCCACCAGCAGGTGGCACGCTGCCCCCAGTTCCCTGGTCTGGCAGCTTCGCTCCCCGGAATCCCCCCAAATTGGTGAGAGGTCTGGCCTGGCTGGGGCTCAGGGCTGCCTCCTCCTTGGCCCAACCTGGCAGATGCCTCAGATCACGCCCTCAGCACTTGGTGCGTCCGGAGGGGGGGGGGGGGTCTGTCTGGAGCCACCAGTGCCCTTTTGTGAGAGAGGAATCCTTGCATCTCACTAAGGGGGAGATAGATAGAGAGAAAGAGAGAGAGAGAGACAGAGACACCTGCAGCCTGGCTCCACCACTCACAGAGCTCTCCCCCTGCAGGTGGGGGCCGGGGGTTTGAACCCGGGTCTTTGTGCACTGTAACATGTGCGCTCAACCAGGTGCGCCACCACCCAGCCCCTAAATTTTTAGTGCTTTTAAAATATATATTCTTATTTATTTATCTATTTATTCATTATTGGATAGAGACAGAGAGACATTGAGAGGGGAGGAGGAGGTAGAGAGGGAGACAGACAGACGCCTACAGCTTTCTTTCGCCATTTGTGAAGCTTCCCTTCTGCAGATGGGGGCCGGGGGGCTTGAACCCAGGTCCTTGTGTAATGAAATGTGTGTGCCTGACCAGGTTTGCCACCACCCAGCCACCCTCATTTCATTAAAGAAAATTGGTTATATTTTTATTTTTAATTATGATAGAGACAGAAGCAGGGACAGAGGCAGAGAGAGAGACACAGAGAGAGAAACAAAAAGAAGGGGTGAGAGAGAAGGGGGGAGAGAGAGAGGAAAAGGGGAGAGAGAGAGAATGAGAGAAATGGTACCTGTAGTCTATTCTGTCACTTTTGAAACTTCTCCCTTGCTGGTGGGGACCAAGGCCTTGAACCCTGGTCCTTGTGAATGGTAATGTACCAGCCCCAAGAAATTATTTCCTCACACACTTCTGCTTTCCTTCTGCTTTCCGCTTCCTCTGTGCTCGCTTCCATCTTCTCCTCACACACTTCTGCTTTCCGCTTCCTCTGTGCTCGCTTCCATCTTCTCCTCACACACTTCTGCTTTCCGCTTCCTATGTGCTCGCTTCTATCTTCTCTTCCAGATTTCTTGTGTGAATTACAAGACTGACATTGTCTACTTTTCTAAGGTAGAGACAGAAAGGGAAGAAACTCCAGCACTGAGATTTGTGAAACCAGACTTGAACCTGGGCTGTGCTGTGAGGTGTGTCACTGGCCCCCAGGGGACAGGGGACGGCATTTCTCTCTCTTTGTCACTCACTTCACACCTCCACAGTGTTCCAGTGTTTTTAGAATTTTGTCGAATCTTTCTCTCCTTGTAATTCCACAAGCTGTGTGCCCACACAGGCTTTTTTTTTCTTCCCCCCCCTCACAATAGTAGCTTTTGTTTTTATAATCCTTTCCAATTATCAGTGTGATTATCTTTCATGCCTCACTGACTTTTACCTTCCTGTAAGTGGCTGAATGTGAGTGTTAGTTTTCTCATTGTGCAGGTGGAAATACTCAGCCTGGGGAGAGGGAGTCCCAGCAAACATAAGTGCAGGCTCCCTGCGCGTGGTGCCCATCTTACTTCTCCCAGTGTTGGGTGATGTGAGCAGGACCCAAGAGAGGAAGGCTCCATCTCCCCACTTGTTCTGCCATCAGCGATGATGGAAACAGGCTTGGACCTTCCCCACTAGGGAAAGAGAGAGACAGGCTGGGAGTGTGGATCCACCTGTCAACGCCCATGTTCAGCAGGGAAGCAATTACAGAAGCCAGACCTTCCACCTTCTGCATCCCACAGTGACCCTGGGTCCATGCTCCCAGAGGGATAGAGAATGTCTCTAGCTCATAAGTAAACAAATATTAAGACAGAGTCCCTCTCGCCGTTCTCACAGGCCACCAGGCCACTCTGTAGCCCTGCCATGTGCAGCATGTCAGGTGTTGGCAGAGGCGGGTGCTTGGGCCCATCTGCGGGGCTCATCGGGCAGGAGTTTTAGATCTAAACACAGAGCAACAATGACTGGTAAGCAGCCCATGGAAATGTTGATTTATTTTGGGATGACAGTCTCCTGAGTGGTTTATTTTTGAGTTCTCTGTTTCCTTATTTCCCAAACTGTCTTCAGTCAGCTTTCAGTGTGTTTCTAGTGGGAAATAAACAGCAGAGGGGAGCAGGAGGGGAGGACTGGGGTCCAGGGGAGCGGGAGGGGAGGACTGGGGCTCAGGGGAGCGAGAGGGGAGGTATGGGGCTCAGGGGAGCAGGAGGGGAGGACTGGGGCCCAGGGGAGCAGGAGGGGAGGACTGGGGCCCAGGGGAGCGGGAGGGGAGGACTGGGGCTCAGGGGAGCGAGAGGGGAGGACTGGGGCTCAGGGGAGCAGGAGAGGAGGACTGGGGCTCAGGGGAGCAGGAGGGGAGGACTGGGACCCAGGGGAGCAGGAGAGGATTACTGGGGCCCAGGGGAGCAGGAGAGGAGGACTGGGGCCCAGGGGAGCAGGAGGGGAGGACTGGGGCCCAGGGGAGCAGGAGGGGAGGTATGGGGCTCAGGGGGAGCAGGAGGGGAGGACTGGGACCCAGGGGAGTAGGAGGGGAGGACTGGGACCCAGGGGAGCAGGAGGGGAGGACTGGGGCTCAGGGGAGCAGGAGGGGAGGATTGGGACCCAGGGGAGCAGGAGGGGAGGATTGGGGCCCAGGGGAGCAGGAGGGGAGGACTGGGGCCCAGGGGAGTAGGAGGGGAGGACTGGGGCCCAGGGGAGCGGGAGGGGAGGATTGGGACCCAGGGGAGTAGGAGGGGAGGACTGGGACCCAGGGGAGCGGGAGGGGAGGACTGGGGCCCAGGGGAGTAGGAGGGTGGACTGGTACCCTGGGGAGCGGGTGGGGAGGACTTGTAGCTCAGGGGAGCAGGAGGGGAGGACTGGGGCCCAGGGGAGCAGGAGGGGAGGACTGGGGCCCAGGGGAGCAGGAGGGGAGGACTGAGACCCAGGGGAGCAGGAGGGGAGGACTGGGGCCCAGGGGAGCAGGAGGGGAGGACTGAGACCCAGGGGAGCAGGAGGGGAGGACTGGGGCTCAGGGGAGCGGGAGGTGAGGACTGGGGCCTAAGGGTGCCCTGTGGTTCTGGCTTATGCTGCGGCTGGAGGCATGGGGACCTGTGTCTGTGTCTTGCTGGTGCCTGAGTCATTGGGTGGTGGTGGGGGTGGGACGCTTTGACACCTGGCTCCCTCCCTGAACCCCCAGTTCAGTTCAGGAAGCTTTGACACCTGCATCAGGGAGGCTGGGCTGGGCAGGGGGCTCCCCAGAGGCCTGGGGTGAGCTGGCCGCACCTCCACCTGCCTCTCTGGGCAGAGCTCACCTGCGGCAGGCTGCAGAACATGTTCACAGGACTTCATTTTCCACTAGATTGAAAGCAAAGCCGCTGTTGATTTTCTCCAAAGAGATCTATTTGGATGTGCGCTTGCCTGGAATTACACGGTGGCGCGAGAGGCCAGGCCCTGCTGTAAATAACTTTCAGCCATGTCAAGGGCCATCTGGCAGGGGAGTATCAGCTTAGATGAGGGAGAGAGGGAGGGAGAGAGAGACTGGGGGGAGGGAGAGAGAGAGGTGGGGGGTGGGAGAGAAGGGAGAGAGAGAGGGAGACAGGTGGGGGAGGGAGAGAGAGGAAGAGAGAGGGAGAGAGATAGAGGTGGGGAGAAAGAGAGGGAGAGAGAGGGGAGGGAGAGGGGAGGGAGAGAGAGGGAGAGAGGGAGAGAGGGAGAGAGAGAGGGAGAGAGAGAGGGAGAGAGAGAGGGAGAGAGGGAGAGAGAGAGGGAGAGAGAGAGGGAGAGAGAGAGGGAGAGAGGGAGAGAGAGAGGGAGAGAGAGAGGGAGAGAGAGAGGGAGAGAGGGGGGAGAGAGAGAGAGAAGGAAAGAAACTCTTTTGGAAAGTATAATGTCCCCTTTCCCTTCCTCTTCCCCTTCTTCTTCTTTTTCCCCTTCCTTCCTTCCTCTTCCTCCTCCTCCTCCTCCTTCTCCTCCCTGGTGAACTCCTTTGGCTCAGGGAGAGCCGCTGGGAGGCTGGCTGAGGTGAGGTACAGTGAAGACAGGGAGGCGTGAGCTGGCTTGTTGAAGAGTTGAAGTCTGTCCTGCCTGTCCTCTGCTGGGTCCGGAGCACACCCTGGCTGGCCTGTGTCTTCCCAGAAGGAAGGAAAGAAAAAAGGAAGGAAGGAAGGGAGAGAGAAAAGTGTAAAGCAGTAAAGCGGGGGAAAGGAAAGAAGGGAGGGAGGGAAGGAAGGAAGGAAGGATGGAAGGAAGGAAAAGGGTAGAGAAAGGGAGGGATGGAGGAAGAAAGAGAGAAAAGGAGAGAAAGAGAAAGGAAGAAAGAGAAAAGAAAGAAAGAAAAAGAAAGAAAGAAAGAATGAAAGAACGAAAGGAGGAAGGGAGAGTCTGGGGAATGGTACAATTGCAAGCTACAAGTTACCTGCAGTTTCTTGTAGACGTGTGCGCATGTGTGTGTGCGTGCGTGTGTGCGTGTGTGTGTGTGTGTGTGTGTGTGTGTGTGTGCGCTTGAGTGCACAGAAACACACATGTATAGCCATGGGTGTCTACCTAGACACACAATGTGATGAACACAGGCACGGGCGTATCTGTGGACATGTGCTGCTATGCTCACAGATTTTCTGAGTTCTCAGGTGTGTGACTGGGTAGCACAGGAAAGACACGGGGTCTTCACTTCACGGCAAAAGCAGCCGCCGCTTCCAGGGCCCCAAGCCCAACAGGCTGCCTGTGAGGCACAGAGGCACCTGCAGGTGTCGAGGGAGGGGCACCCACTCCCCCAGAATTAGGAGAGTCTCTGCTGTTAGGGAGGGCACTGCCATCTGTCCATCCTCCCTGGGGCAGTGGGGAGGAGAGAGAGGGAGAGAGAGAGAGAGAGAGACAGAGAGAGAGATTTAGTTAGATTGAGAGTGAGGTTGAGAGAGATTGAGAGAGAGATATTGAGAGAGAGAAAGAGAGAGAAATTGAGAGAGAGTTGAACCTGGGACCTTGGAGCCTCAGGCGTGAGGGTCTTGTCCATAACCACTATGCCATCTCCCCAGGCCTGGTGGTTCCTCCTTAAATTATTCTGGCCGTGTGAAATTGTGTTCCTCCTCCTTGTGCTTCATCCTTCTCCCTGTAGTGCCTCTGCAGAGAGGTTGATTTTTCTCTTAAGTGAGAAATGTCTTTTTGTGCTTGGAGATTTTTTTTTTTTCCTAGGAAGTAAGCTCCTAATCCTACTAGCAGCAGCTGCAGATTAATAGTTAATCCCTGGGGATTTTAGATATTGACCTAGAAGTCATTCCTTCCAAATGGGAATCGTGAGAAAAACTGTTGATTCTCACCATCAGCAGGGGAGGTTTTCTGGAAATTCCTTGTATCTAGTGAGTGAGAACGCTTGGATAAAGGAAGGAAAAATGGGGAGTAGGAAATGTGTGCTGGGAGGACAGATGCAGCCTGGGCACCCGGTAGAGAGAGCAATTTATGAGGGTGAAGCGGTGGTGCAGCGGGTTAAGTGCACATAGTATGAAGCACAAGGACCAGCATGAGGATCCCGGTTCGAGCCCCCGGCTCCCCACCTGCAGGGGAGTCGCTTCACAGGCGGTGAAGCAGGTCTGCAGGTGTCTGTCTTTCTCTCCCCCTCTCTGTCTTCCCTTCTTCTCTCCATTTCTCTCTGTCCTATTCAACAATGAAGACAGACAACATAATGACTACAACAATAAAATAAAAAGGGAATAAATAAATAAATATTAAAAAAAAGGAAAGTGTAGGTACCCTTTACAAACCTTATTCTAAACCACTGGTCAGGAAGTGCATTGAACAGGCAGGAGGTGAGGCCATAGTCAGTTGACAGGAAAGTAAAGGATACATTTCTCACAGGGGATCACAAGGTCAAATGTCCTCAAAGCCAACACCTGGATGCCTCCTTCCCTTCCTCCCATGGTGGTCAGGAGTCGCTGAGTGTCCTCTCAGGTGGATTATGTGTTGTAAAGATCCCGAGACTTGCAGGGGCAATGCTGAAGAAATTGGTGGGAGCTACATCAGCAAGGGTCATGGCTTCCTTCTTTCCTGTGGTCCTTGTGGCCACTGATGGGACTCTTCTGATATTGCAGACACTTGATCCAATTTTGCCAAAGAAGAAAACATTTTCTCAGCGCTAAGGGACACTCACCTCACCCGGTCAGATCTGACTGCTACTTTGTGTAGGTTCCTATGCAGAACAAATAGTCAAAGTGTTTCTTAAACTTTACAGAATGTTCCTTGGTCTTTCTCTGTGGGGACTGTGTGTTCCTTTAAAGTCTCACTCTTTGTGTGGTGACTCTGTGTTAGTAACATTCGGTATCAAAGGCAAATTATCTTTTTTTTTTAATTTTATTGATTTAGCAAGTGTTTACAATATGTAACTCGTGATGGGATGAAAAGCATCAGTCAGTCCTTTTTTGAGAACTATCACGTCATGATAAACTATGTTTTGTAAATTTAATGAAAAAGGGTAGACACAGGATATAAACTTGAGTCTATGGCATTACTTCGGTTTTATCAAAATATGAAAGATGACAGAAAGGAGCATATGGGAAAGTGATGATGGAATTGTTTTCAAGGCTCTTTTGTCTTTTAAACACTTACCAGAAAGTTCACTCATATATGGAATATAGATAACTAAAATATACTCTGGCCAGAGCAGGGTGGTGGTGTGGTACACCTGGTTAAGCACACACATTACCATGTACAAGTACCCAAGTTTGAGTCCCCAGCCCCCTTCTACAGTGTGTGTGTGTGTGTGTGTGTGTGTGTGTGTGTGTGTGTGTCGGGGGGGGGGGGCTTCATGAATGCTGAATCAGGTCTGCAGGTCTCTCTCTCTTTCTCTCTTCCTCTCTATCTCCCCCTTCTCAATTTCTCTTTACCCTACATAATAATAATAATAAAAGGGAAAAATAAAATACAAGAGAAGGAAAGGAATTTATCCTAAGCTAGCAAAATAGCTCACTTGGACAGTGGACAGTGCACTGCTCTGCCATGTGAGTGACCCAGGTTTGAGCCCAACCCTCAGCACATTGCAGAACATTGCAGTGCTGTGTTCTCTTGGGTCTCTTTCCCTGTCTGTCTGGTCTCTCTGCCTCTCTCTGAGCAATTGGCGAGACTGTACATCCTCTGGAAATTCTCACACGGGATCAGTGTTGGAGCCGTTCTCTGGACCAGTGTTTTCTCTCCGCTCATAAGTTGGAATCAGCTGGATGCTAACGAGAATGTCTAACAAATACTGATGCCTGGGCCCCGCTGCCCAAGAGTCTATTGAATTAGCCCAGACGAGAGCACAGGCAGCTGCATTTGATTACGTCTTTCTGGGTAAATTTAACGCATAGCTGGAACTGAGAACCACTGAACTAGATAGTTAATTTTCACTGTGAATAATCAATGTTTGCAGGCTGCCAGCCTTGGCAAAGTCGCACTATGACAGAGGTTCTCTTGGCTCTGGGCGGGCTCAGAATCAGCGTAGAACCGCTGGATGCCAGCCAGGGCCCGGGGACAGCAGTCATCTGAGGAGAACAGAAACTTTGAGGAACCAACCTGCATAGGCAGCTGGCACTTGAATCACAAGAGTGTATCGGAGTTGACCTGGCCTCCAGGAAGAACCTCGAGACGGCCCTGGAACGTTCTAGAAAACTACCGTGTTACGATGCCCAGTCAGACACTCTGTCCCCCATTTCACAATTTCACACCTTGTTCTCTGCCTGATCCCAGCTGGGAGGACACAGTGGCCGCCTTTGTTTTTGTGAAGGGGAATTCTCTCTTACATCTTTATTTATTTTTTTTATTGCCACCATTGTTATCACTAGGGCTTATTGTCTGCACTGTGAAGTCATTGCTTCAGGCAGCCATTTTTCTTCCTTCCTTCCTTCCTTCCTTCCTTCCTTCATTCCTTCCTTCCTTCCTTCCTTCCTCTCTTTCTTTCTTTCTTTCTTTCTTTCTAATTTTTTATTAGACAGAGAGAAATTGAGGGGGGGAAGTAGAAAGGGGGAGGGAAAGAGACCTGCAGCCCTGCTTCACTGGCTCGTGGAACTTACCCTGCAGGTGGAGAGCAGGGGCTCAAACCTAGGTCCTTGCTCTTGATAATACGTACGCTTAACTGGGTGGACCACCTCCCAACCCCTGATCTTTGTGAGTTTTTTCTTTAATTGCAAGCCTAAAATAGACTCTTGCTTGATTTTATCCCACTAGGCTGAGCTCTGTCCTATATGAAATAACTCCTGGACCTTCTTGTTGTCTGTGTCTTCTAAATATATGTAGACCAATTATCCTTCTAAGAGTAGTCACAGGGCCAGGGAAAGAATAGTTAGGTTTCTTCATAAATCATTCTGGCAGAACTTCAATAATTTGGGGTTTGCACTGCCTTGCTGACTTTTCCTCTAGTTTGTTTTTGTTCGTCACAAGCCTCATCTGTTTAGGGGGGATTTAAATGTATTTATTTATCAGATAGACAGCCAGAAATTGAGAGGAAGGGAGAGAGAGAGACAGAGACAGAGACAGAGACCTGCAGCCCTGCTTTGGCACTTGTGAAGCTTTCCCCCTGTAGGTAGAGGCTGGGGGCTTGAACCCAGTTCCTTGTGCACTGTAGTGTGTGTGCTTAACCAGGTGCGCCACCACCCTCCCTCTAGGGGCCATGTTTAGTGTAGGTTATAGGAGCCAACTCCTATTACATCTGCTTCTCACAAGGTTCCTAGATTAGGGCACTGACATCAGGGATCACCAAGGGGCTTGAACTCAGACCCGTGAGCATATTGACACAGTCACTCTCTGAGGTGCACCACTGTCTGGCTCCTACACTTCTATTTCTGTCTTTCGGAAGCTGAGGACCCAGGAACTTACACCGTTTTCTCAACCACACTCGTCTGTTTAGTAAGTGGAGCAGCTGGTGTTTGAGTTCTTGTGTGTTGGGTCTAAGCCCCGTAGGGGTTTCCACCTGGCCACTTGCAGGCAGAGACCCAGCTCTGCTCTCCTGCACTGCCTCTGGGAGGAGTTCAATCACTAGAAGCTCAGAAAGAAGCCCTAGTCTGTCTCATGCCCTGAATGCTTGTCTGGGGAAGACCTTATGTCTGGGGTGTTGTTATCTGGCGCACATTGGGGAAAGCTCTGATTACAAATGGAGGTAGTTGTGCTAAGTGGGCCTCCCCTCACATGTCTGCTTCCTGTCGCTGTTCCTCTGTGATTGCTGAGGTGACCCACATGTCCATGCTGTCCCCTTAAAGAGAAGTGAGGGCTTATTTTGGGAAAGCGATCTATTTTAAGCTAAAGGTCTCCTGCTCTGCTGGCTTGTATCCACTCTGTACTCAGCAAAAAATGGAAGTCTCTAGACAATGAGTGACTCAGACTTTGCAAAATCTTAGGTGAAATAGATTTGCAAGCAAAGAGAAAAAGTCTCTCTCTCTCTCTCTCTTGCTCTCTCTCTCTCTCTCTCTCACACACACACACACACTCTTGTCCTGCTTAGTGATAATCTCCAATGCTCTGTCTTCTTTTCATTCAAAGATCTTTAACTGATGAAGCCTCACAACTCCCCTGGTGAATGAAGAACAGAGAGGTTTATTTAGGTAAACTGTTAGGCATAGTAGTGCCATTACCAAAGCATTCCCAGAAAAACCACTCAGATTTCAGGAATTTTAAATACGATGAATGGAGAAAGGGACGCAGTGGGCACAGAGATCTCTGAGCTTGGAACTTGGATGCCATCTTGGGTAGAGATGTCTCTTACACATCAGGTGCATGAGCAAAATCACTGCCGACATCCGGATTTTAGGCGACACTACACTCCGTTGTCACATCGCTTCAGGACCATGCACCCGATTGGGCTATGGAGATGGGATGATCAATGAAGATAAATTTCCTGATTTTATGGCGCTTTACTTTAGGACAAGAAAAAAAAATACATGATCAGATGAAGACACATAAGGAACCTTATAGATAGCAGTACAGAGCATTGAGATGGGGAAGACGGACAGGAGTATGTACTCATCGAGAGGAATCTTCTCCTAGATGGAAATACATGAATAACAAGAAAGTGTAGGCTTCTCAGAAAGCATGGATTGGGAGGGTAGCAGGGTGAGGGCCTTGGGCTCTGCAGCTCCAAGAATGGAAGTGAGGCCAGTGGAGCTAGACCAGCCTTGGGGACTGGAGACCTGGCTCGAGTAATTAAGAAGGAAAGTGGCCTTCTCTGAGAGCTCTGACTTGGAGAGTCAGTAGAGGAGCTGGGCCGTTCTGTTTACATATTCTTCCTTGCTTCCGCCAGAGACGGCTGTGGCATTTTAAATTGATCAATTTGTAATAGGAATTTCTACCTGTAATTACTTCCTTTTTCCCCAGCGCTCCTGAGAAAACCCAAAATGCAGGACAAGCATTATTTTCTAATAATTTTTTTTTATTAAATAGCATCATGGACACAATAGTGTATAGCAACAAGCCAGCTCTAAAGTGTGTGGACTCACTTAGGAAGTGGCTCAGAATTCGTGACCAGTATAAACCTGCAGACCTGTTTCTCCTTCTCAGTTCCTTGGGTGCTGTGCTTTGTTTCTCATTGGCTGTTGGAGCTCTTGGGGTGTATTTTTTATCTTGCCAACAGCTTCCCAGTTTCCTGATCTTTGGAGCTGCTAGGAAGACCCCCATTAGCTCTTACTTGCCTCACCATCTGTTTGCTCTTTTGGGGTGCTGTGATCTCCTTAACAAGTCCACTCAGCCAATATTTATTGAGTTGAAACAGTATGTTTGTAGGGGGCCAGGCAGTGGCGCACCTGGTTGAGCACACACATTTCAGCATACAAGGACCTGGGTTCAAGCCCCTGGTTCCCACTTGCAGGAGGAACGCCTCACAAGAGGTGAAGCAGGGCTGCAGTCAGTTGTCTGTCTGTCTCTCTCTCCCTTCCTATCTCTCCCTCCCCTCTGCAGAATCCTCTTGTATGTCTTTAGAGAGCAAGACAGTCCTTCTCTGGGTTTCCACCCTGTTTTTTCCCCCCTATTGCTTTTCCTGTGCTCTTGAGAGAATCTCCTCCCAGACCACTCACACTCCATATTCCACACATCTCAGAAGTGCCTTTCTATTTGTACAGGTTACGGAGGTCTGCGTGGCATTCAGGTGTCTGGGTCGGAGAGAAAGCAAAGTGATGTGTTTATCTGGATGTCTAAATGCCATGAAAGCCGCTCATTTAAGCTGACTGTGTGTGTGAGTGTGATGTGGATTTATACCCCAAAATACACTTCGTGACTTTCTCCTTATGAATCACGAAGTCGTGCGCTTTTCTAAAAGAGGAGCATGTGGCTCAGAAGAAAGAATTGTTTTTAGAATGAAATTTTAATATGTTTCATGACCGATTCCAATCAGCTTTGAAATTCTGCACTCCATCAGCCTTGGCCGTCTTTAAAATGCAAACGTTCCCCGTAAGGAACAAATGTCTTTTCAATTATTAAAATTGAATTCCATGATTTGTAATGGATTCTATGATGAAATGTTTAAATATATCAGAGAAATGCTTCTTAAGTGCTAATAATAATTAAAAAGGACAAAAGCAGAGACTTGAAAGCAATAACATGAGCTGAGACTGAATTATTGCAAAAACTTATGTGTATGTAACTTTCAGACTTTCTCTGGCCCTGTATGTTCTATACTTAGCCTGAGGGTAGGAAGATATCCTCCCTCTCTCTCTCTCTCTCTCTCACATACACACACACACACACACACAGACACACTCACACATACACACAGTCACATAAACACACACACAAACACACTCACACATACTCACACATACTCACATAACCACACACACACAAACACACTCACACATACTCACACACACTCACATAAACACACACACACACACACAAACACACTCACACATACACACACTCACATAAACACACACACAAACACAAACACACTCACACATACTCACACACACTCACATAAACACACACACACAAACACACTCACACATACTCACACACACTCACATAAACACTCACACACTCACACACACACACCCCACATGTTCAGTACTCTTCCTGGTCTGTGAGAATCAGGACGAACATAGTTATTGAGATTAGAGACTAGATGAAGTTCTTGGTTTTCTTTCTTTTTAAATATTTTTTAATTTTGGATAGAGATAGAGAGAAATTGAGGAGAAAAGAGAGAGAGAGAGAGACTTGCATCACTGTTTTTGCTCGTGAAGCTTCTCCCTGCAGGTAGGAACTGGGAGCTTGAACCTGGGTCCTCACATCCTGTAATGTGTTTGCTCAACCAGGTACACCAGCACCTGGTTTTAAATATAATAATATATAGTAGTATGTAATAATATATAAATAGAATGTAATATATATTGAGGCAGGTACAGAGAGAAAGAGAGACCAGAGTTCTGCTCGACTCCAGCTTAACTTGGAGAATGTGTCTTAGAAGCCTGAATAATGGTTCCGTGTCTGATTTTCTGTGAGGCAGGTGAGATGGCAGTCAAGAGTTGACTGCATTCCTGCCCTGTACTTTTTGCCTAGAGCTGGGCTGGGGGGATAGAAAGTTGGAAGGAGGAGAGATGTTGTCTGTCTTTGGGCAAATTGTTTGGTGAGTTGGAAAGAAAATAAAAACAGCCTTTATATCATGTAACGCAAACTCATTCGGTGCCCTCTATAGGTAAACAGTAAAGAGTGCAGAGAAGGAATGTTATTATAATAAAATCACTGTAAGTGGCTGACATGGAGTGCTTCTCGGAGGAAGAAGAGGCTGCCTGGCTTGAAGGGTAACACTGGATCCACCACTGTTTCCTCTTTGGCTTACTGATAGTCACTCAGTGTTATTACAATGATGATTTGCTGTCTGTTGCCTCACAGACGGGAGGATGGAAAACATTACACCCCCACAGCATCAGCCTGTGCAAAGGTCTTTTTTAAAGTAGTCACAGAAAACCCTTCTAAGAGCCTAGACTTGGGGAAAAATGTAGGAGGCACAGAAAAGAATTAATGGGTAATGCTTATCATCTTGTACAAAGTAACCTTGACACAAATAGGGCCATTTCAAGGCTGGACTCCCGGCCCACTCACCCAGGTTGATGGAGGAATAATCATGAGGTTGGTGGCAGGTTGGAGAAAAGACCCGGTGGCTCTCTCCCCCACCCCCTTGATTCCCCCTGTTTCTCATCCAGAGGGAGGGAGCACGTAGCTGAAGGAACTTTGCAGCTCAGCCCTTCCTACTTTCAAATCACTGTAGCTCAGGAACTCTAGCAATAGACTGGGTCTCTTCTGAGGTTCTGTCTGTAGAGAAGGATCATTGTCATGTCTGTGATGTTTAAAGGGTTGATGCAAACAAGACAGGCTGGAGAAGGTGAGATTGTCATCAAGTTTTGATGACAATTAAGAAGTTGGAAAATCTTCTGCAGGGAAGTTGACATTCACAGCTCGTTCGCTGCTTGACACAGTGGGAACAAACACGTGGTTCTCAGAAACCCTGGGCACAGCGCAGTCTCCTTAGTGGGAACAAACACGTGGTTCTCAGAAACCCTGGGCTCAGCGCAGTCTCCTTAGTGGAAACAAACACGTGGTTCTCAGAAACCCTGGTCATAGTGCAGTCTCCTTAGTGGGAACAAACACGTGGTTCTCAGAAACCCTGGGCTCAGCGCAGTCTCCTTAGCTGCTTTGGGTCAGGAGAGGAGTGAGCTAGAGTTGTGTGCACACCGCAGGCCAGTGGGGATGCAACAAAGCCTACAACAAAGCACCTAGCAGCCATCATTGTTTCTTGTATTTGCCAAGAACGTAAGATTCAGTGTTACACTAAAAAAGGTTCTACCAAGATATAGCTGATGTGATTCTAATCAAGTTATAGAGATGAGAGACAACCCTCATCTCACCTGCTCCCCAAAGCTATGGAGGAATTAGACAACTCAGGCAGGATTTATTTTTGTCCATGTTCTGTCATCTTGAGAAATTTCAGGTCAAAAGAAGGATGTGGAACTCACTGACTTGCAAGCAGACAGACATCTAAGGCTTATTACAGGGCCACGGAGCTCTTCCTTCCCCCTCATGGCACCATTTTGTCACTGGGGGAATCCAAGGCCTTGGCTTGGGAAGGTTTGCCAAGGACATAATCTGCATTATGGTGGTTTCAGTTTGGGGCTTCTGCTAGCTAGGCTGTGGACTTTCTGCTGTGAGTCTCTTCTTGAAGAAAGGCCAAGCCACTCTCCCCCAGGTGTCAAGGGTAGTTCTTCCACTAGCCCTCTTCCCGACCCCAAAGAATGCCTTCAAAAAGATGCATCTTGTCTGGCTCCACTAGGCAGAATTATTAATACGAGCTCAATGCCAGGAATACTGAGTTAATACAGCTGCTGAATAATACAGCAGCCCCACAGAGTTTAATAATAGATAATACTAAATAATACAGTATTAGTAATAGTTGGGGGATTGTGTAATTCAGTTTTAGAGTAAATCACAGCAAAAACCACACCGATGTGCAGAAGAGTGGTTTTGAATGGGGCACCTAGATGTCTCAGTTTGTGGGGAATACACAGGTGGAGGGAACCTCAGCCAGTGGCGAGGGCCCTGAGACCAGACGCGGCCCAGCCGATGAAGAGAGAATGACCACCACCGGCCACCACACAGCGGATCAGAAGAGGCCAGTGCGACACGCAGGACACGTCGAGAAACTGAGAGAGGAAGGGAAGATAAAGAAGGAGAGGAAAAGACAGAGTCTTACAGACCTGCTTCATCACTTGTGGAGCGACCTCCCCCGTGCCCGCCACCTCCCACAGGTGAGAAGCCGGGGGCTCGAGCCAGGATCCTTGCACTGCGTACCGTGTGCACTTAACCCAGTGTGGCACCATCGGACCCCCAAGTGTCGTAATTTTTAAAGCTCCTAATAGGAATTTGAAAACAACTGGCCTAGATTTCTCCCAAACTCACCAAGAACTGTTTTGTTTTTTTTAACTCCCCTACGCAGCCATTGTAACATGATGCTTTGCCCTCAAAACAAACAAACAAAAAACTTACTATCGCCAAAAATATTAGCTCCATAGTCCTGTAGTAAGCCTTAGATGTCTGTCTACCTGCAAATCAGTGAGTTTCACATCCTTCTATTTTTTTTTTTATTTCTTTATTGGGGAATTAATGTTTTACATTCAACAGTAAATACAATAGTTTGGACATGCATAACATTCCCCAGTTTCCCATTTAACAATACAACCCCCACTATGTCATTCATCATCCTTCATGGACCTGTATTCTCCCCACCCACCCACCCACCCCAGAGTCTTTTACTTCGGTGCAAGACGCCAATTACAGTTCAGGTTCGACTTGTGTTTTCGTTTCCTTCCTTCCTTCCTCCCTTCCTTCCTCCCTTTCTTTCTTCATTCCTTTCTCTCTCTGTCTCTCTCTCTGTCTCTCTCTCTGTCTCTCTCTCTCTCCCTCTCTCTCTCTCTCTCTCTCTCTCTCTCTATATATATATATATATATATATATATATATTACTTTCCAGTTAGTCGCTGCATGGTCTCCAGCCTCTCAGGGTAGCCCCAGATGGCAGAGTTATGGGGGGGTGCTTGTAGCAGTCCGCTCCTCTACTGCCTGGGGGTGGAATCTCTGAGGGATCCAGACTTCACCTTGGAACAGAATTCTTTTTTAAATTTCTTTATTGGAGGACTAATGGTTTATAGTCAACAGTAAAATACAATAGTTTGTACATGCCTAACATTTCCATATAACAATACAACCCCCACTAGGTCCTCCTCTGCCATCATGTTCCAGGACCTGAACCCTCTTCCCACTCCAGAGTCTTTTACTTTGGTGCAATACACCAGCTCAGGTCCAAGTCCTGCTTTGTGTTTTCTCTTCTGATCTTGTTTTTCAACTTCTGTCTGTGAGTGAGGTCATCCCATATTCATCCTTCTGTTTTTGACTTATCACACTTAACATGATTTCTTTCAGCTCCATTCAAGATGGGGTGAAGAAGGTGAAGTCACCATTTTTAACAGCTGAATAGTATTCCATTGTGTATCTAGACCACAACTTGTTCAGCCACTCATCTGTTATTGGACACCTGGGTTGCTTCCAGGTTTTGGCTATTACAAATTGTGCTGCTAAGAACATATGTGTACACAGATATTTTGGGATGGGTGTGTTGGGTTCCTTAGGATCTATCCCCAGGAGAGGAATTGCAGGATCACAGGGTAGGCCCATTTCTAGCCTTCTGAGAGTTCTCCAGACTGCTCTCCACAGAGGTTGAACCAATTGACATTCCCACCAGCAGTGCAGGAGAGTTCCTTTGACCCCACATCCTCTCCAGCATTTGTTGTTGCTGTTACCTTTTCTGATGTGTGACATTCTCACAGGAGAGAAGTGGTGTCTCACTGTTGTCTTTATTTGCCTTTCTCTGACCATAGAGTATTTTTTCATGTTTATTAGCCTTCTATTTATAATGTTCTAAAACAGGATTTTTTGGTTTATTTACTTATTTACTTATAAAAAGGAAACACTGACAAAACCATAGGATAAGAGAGGTACAACTCCACACCATTCCCACCACTAGAACTCCTTATCCCCTCCCCTCCCCCGACAGCTTTCCTATTCTCTATCCCTCTGGGAGTATGGACCCAGGGTCATTGTGGGATGCAGAAGGTGGAAGGTCTGGCTTCTGTAATTGCTTCCCCGCTGAACATGGGTGTTGGCAGGTGGATCCACACTCCCAGTCTGCCTCTCTCTTTCCCTAGTGGGGCAGGGCTCTGGGGAAGCGGGGCTCCAGGACACATTGGTGGGGTCGTCTGTCCAGGGGTTGAACTTAGGACCTCATGCTTGGGAACCTAATGCTTCACCCACTGCGCCATGTCCAGGACCATGATACACTATGACTTTCCTCTGGGTCTTGGCTGGGTAGCTGGGATGTGTCCTGCCTTTGTCATTCTCTGCCATCATCACTCCTGTGAATCCTGCCACATGGGGTGGCGTCAGGACATGGAGCTTGGCGATGGGGGAGAAGCTGAGTGTGGAGTGTGGGCTGAGGATGCTGCAAAGAACTGGAAGGGTGACCCCAGCTGTGGTCCATGGAGCTCCCCAAGGAGCCAGCCTGCGCCTCTCTGCTCTCATCTGCACCAGACAAAGCCAGCAGCCAATCTTACTGAAGCCGCCCCTTCCCCTTGGAAAGCCAGCAGCTCCCCTCTCACTTATTTTAAAAATGAAGATAAAAAAGCAGGGGGTGGGGAGTTCATTAACGTCAACAAATGAAGCATGGGGTGCTTGTCCGGATAGGATAATGACTGTGAATTAGTACGGAATGAATGGGGTAGTCTGGAAGATGAAGGGTGCCAGCACACTGCTGCCCAGAGGGGAGACTCACTCACCCCTGAAATGTGTTATTAACTCTCCCCTGGCCTCAGCCTTTGTCCTGCCTCTGCGTTCCCCTGGTCCAACACTCTCGGTCTGCGAAGTGGCAGAGCCAGAGATTCCCAGAGGGACGCCCTGACTCCAGGACCAGCTGGTGACGGCACACTTTCAGGACGTCCATAAAAGTCCCACCATTGATGCATTTGACACACTGGCGACACCACGCCAGGGAGAAACAAAGCTGCTCACTTCTGCAGCTCCCAGGGACCCAGACCGGAAAGATACTGAGGGGATCCGCACGACCCCTGCTCAAACAGAGCTCACTCACTGCCGAAGCAGTCTGTATTTTCACCTGGATAGTCTGTGTAAAAGTGCAAATCCTGTGTGTCTCCCTAGGAGTCTAGACGGCAGGATCCCAGCTGGAGGAAAGAGGGAGAACCAGTCCCTCCGAGGGAGCCGAGCCTCCTGACTTAGGTACTCTGGCTCCATGAGTTTGAGTTCAAAATCCCCAAATCCCTCGGGCTACAGGCTGCCACCCCACACTCATCTCCTGCAGGGCAGCTCCTGGGGACCACCCCCTTCCCTCTCCCAGCTCCTTCTCCCCATCCCTCTCTGGTGTCCTCAGCTCTGCATTCAAAGCCTAAGGCCTTGCTGACACCGACTCTGAGCTTTGGTTCTGAAGCCCCACATAAGTATGGACTCAACCAGCGAGAGTTCTTTGTCCTGCTGACACATTTCCCTCAACACGACGACCTCCAGTCCCATCCAAGTCACGGCAGCTGGCAAGATTTTGCCTTTTCTTGTAGCCGAGTAGGTGATCCTCTGCGTACTGACGTCTCCTGTTGGGCCACTGGGTGGTTTCCGTGCCTTGGATATTGTGTCTGGTGCTGTAGTGAACAGACCTTTCTGAATGAGTTCTATATGTGTGTGTCAGTCTTTGGATAATGTCTAGGAGCAGAATTACATGGCTACATGAGTGGGTTTCCTGTTGATGTTGAATTAACTAATTAATTACTTTTAGCAGAGCACTGCTTGCTTCTGGCTCATTGTGCTGGGGACTGAATGTGGGACCTTTGGTGCCTCAGGCATGAGAGTTTCTCTCCCTCCCTCCTCTCTCTCTCTCTCTCTCTGTCTCTCTGTCTCTCTCTCTCTTTCTTTCTCCCTCTCCCTCTCTGTCTTTCATTCTTTCCGTTAAGCAATCCCCCCAGTCCTATTGTTAATATTTTGAGACACTTCTACCCCATTTTCCATCAGAGCTGAACTAATTTACTTTCCTGTCAGCCTTCTTCACCATCACTTACTGTTTCTGGTCTTCCCCCCCCCAACCTGGATCATTCTTATAGGCACTGAGGTAATAATCTCTGCCATCTTGCCTTCCACTTCCCTGATAGTTAGTGGTAGTGAACATTCGTCCTTATACCCGCCGGCCATTTCTGTGTCTTTGGGGGAAGCGTCTGCTCTGCTCTCCCATCCCCTCCCAGTGTTCTGTGGGAGTCACTGATAACAGCTTCCACTCTCTCTGCCTCAGCCTGGCTGCCCCCGGCCGGCCTCCTGCTTCTTACCTTTGCACCATCTCTGCTGTTTTCTCTCCATGTTTGCTCTCAGGACACCCTGGTCCCCTTGTTCTGACTTAACCCCATCAGGGATGTGCTCATTGGCTGGTTCTCAACTCCACAGTCTCCTTCTGACCCCTCAGCAAGCGATCTCCACCCCCCCACCCCACTCTGTCTTTCAGATTACCCGAATGCACGCACATTGACGCAGAGGGGACACACTCCATATTCAAGGACTGTCTTCCCCAGGGCATGGCATCATGTTCGACCTATGGGAAACACTCATCAAATGATTACTATTGCTATACTACTACTATTACTCTACTACTACTAGTACTCTACTATTATTCTGCTACTACTATTATTACTCTACTACTACTACTACTGTTACTCTACTACTACTGTTCTACTACTAGTACTCTGCTATTACTATGCTACTACTATTACTATACTACTACTATTACTCTACTACTACTATTCTACTACTAGTACTCTACTATTATTATGCTACTACTCTACTACTACTATTACTCTACTACTACTATTACTCTACTACTACTATTCTACTACTAGTACTCTACTATTACTATGCTACTACTCTACTACTACTATTACTCTATTACTACTATTACTCTACTACTACTATTCTACTACTAGTACTCTACTATTACTATGCTACTACTATTGCTATACTACTACTCTACTACTATTACTCTACTACTACTATTACCCTGCTACTACTATTGCTCTACTACTACTATTACTCTACTACTACTATTGCTCTACTACTACTATTACTCTACTACTACTATTGCTCTACTACTACTATTACTCTACTATTGCTATTACTCTACTACTACTATTCTACTACTAGTACTCTACTATTACTATGCTACTACTATTACTATACTACTGCTATTAATCTACTACTGCTATTACTCTACTACTACTATTACTCTACTATTACTCTGCTACTACTCTACTACTACTATTACTCTACTACTACTATTCTACTACTATTACTCTACTGTTACTATGCTACTACTATTGCTATACTACTACTCTACTACTACTATTATTACTCTACTACTACTATTACTCTACTATTACTATGCTACTACTAGTACTATACTATTACTATGCTACTACTATTACTATACTATTACTATGCTACTACTATTGCTATACTACTACTATTACTCTACTACTACTATTCTACTACTAGTACTCTACTATTACTATGATACTACTATTGCTCTACTACTACTATACTACTACTAGTACTCTACTATTACTATGATACTACTATTGCTCTACTACTACTATACTACTACTAGTACTCTACTATTACTATGATACTACTATTGCTCTACTACTACTATACTACTACTCTACTACTATTACTCTACTACTACTACTACTCTACTACTATTATTCTACTACTAGTACTATACTATTACTATGCTACTACTATTACTCTACTATTACTATGCTACTACTATTGCTATACTACCACTATTACTACTACTAGTACTATGCTACTACTATTACTATATTACTACTATTACTCTGCTACTCCTATTACTACACTATTACTACTATTACTATTACTGCCCCCTACCCTGCACGCTCTCCTGGCCACCGGGCACGGAAGAAGCCCCACCTGCCCTTCCCGAGTCCTCCCTTTGCATGTCTGCCCTTCACAGCCCCTGGCTCTGCCTGCACGTGAGTGTCCCCGGAAGCAGGCCCTGCCAGAGCCTGGGGCATATGGAGTGGCACTGGTGTCCCCGCCGGGCAGACAGGAAGCGCTGGAGCTGGGCGCAGGCAAGTGGGTGCCTGGCGTCCTGCTCCACTGCCCCAGCTACCAGATGACAGGCACTGGGCTCAGCTGTGACCTGATTATGAGGCTCGTCAGCCTGCCTCGTGCCCTTCATTTTCCAGCTCACTGACCACCCAGAGGGGGAGGGACGCCGGACAGAGTCTGGTCCGGCCCTTCTTGCCACCGCCATGTGGCCAAGGTCGCAGGCCAGTGATGCCCCTGGGAGTCGAGGGGGGCTGCTCTCTGCCATGCTCTCTGGGTGAAGCCGGCAGGGGGAGGGGCACAAGGGGAGGGCCCCACGGCAGGCTGCCTCGCACAGGGGCCCGGGCTGCAGTGTCTTCACACGTCCTCCGCACAGACAGACACTCCTGGCCTTCAGTGACTGCCATGCTCGCAGAATAATAGGGTCTGTGCTCAGCCAGCTGGAGAACTGTGGGCCTGTCTGCCTGGAACTATCAATAGCTGTCATGTGTCCTGTGTTGGAGGACTCCTTGAGAACAAAGGGTGATTTGGGATCATGCAGAGTGTATTTTTGTTCTGCTGGGGGTCCCCCAAGTCCTCACCCCAGAGAAAGCACATAACACAGGTATGTGCTATTCTAAGTGTATTTTTGTTTTCCTGTCTAGCATTCGTGAATCACTAAGAGAAGTCAGTAGGGTTCTCTGCTGGGTCTGTGTCTGGAAAAAAATGTATCCTCTTCTCTCATTAAAAAAAAAAAAAGGCCGGTGTAAGGATCCTGGTTCGAGCCCCTGGCTCCCCACCTGTAGGTGTCTGTCTTTCTCTCCCCTCTCTGTCTTCCCCTCCTCTCTCCATTTCTATCTGTCCTATCCAACAATGACGACAACAATAATAACTACAACAATCAAACAAGAGCAACAAAATGGGGAAAATAGCCTCCCGGAGCAGTGGACTTGTTATGCAGGCCTGAGCCCCAGCAGTAACCCTGGAGGGGGAAAAAAAAGTGCTAACTTGTCTTTCAAATTTTGCTGTGGGAGCCCTCACACTGGTGAAATGTTGCAAAAGGAATCAGACTTGGGCAGGGGAGATAGCGTAATGGCTAGGTAAATAGACTCTCATGCCAGAGGCTCTGAAGTACCAGGTTCAGTCCTCCACACCACCATAGACCAGAGATGACCATTGCTCTGGTAAAAAAGAAAAGAAAAGAAAAAGGAAGGAAGGAAGGAAGAAATAAAGAAAGAGAAAGAAAGAAGGGAAGGGAGAATTGGGCATTGGGATCACACAGGTGCTGGGTTCAAATCTTAGCCCACCATTCACAAAGGAGACCGCACTAGTGACTTATCTCTGCATGTCTCTGTGTGTAAACTGAGAGCCAATAATCATCCTGTAAGCCTGACTCATATTCAGGATTAAATGAAACGATACCCATGGCGTACACTTTCGAAGGCCTAATGTAACTGAAAGTCTGAGAGGAGGAACCCTTCCTCCCTCCCTCCCTCCCTCCCTCCCTCCCTCCCTTCCTTCCTTCCTTCCTTCCGTCCAGGGGTCGTAGCGCTAAGGTCTCTGAGAATGGTGAATCCCAGATTTTTGATAAGAGGCATACATTCAGAACTAACACTTTTGTTAGATATTCTAAACAACTGCTGTTCTGAGGTGGAGACTCCGTGTACCGCAGGGAAGCAGGTGGAACACTGAGCCAGGGCCCAGTGGTGAGCTGAGCCCTCAGAGCACAGCACTTGTGTCAGAGACCTCAGAGGCCGCAGTGTTGCTCTGTGCCCAGACAGAGCAGTGGCCTGGCCTTTCTCTCTCTTCTTTCCCTCACCATTATTAATAAATCAATAACCCTCTAGAAAAGAATGGAAACAGGGGCTGGGTGGTGGTGCAACTGGTTGAACGCACATGTCACAGGGCACAAAGACCCGGGTTCAAGCCCCCAGTCCCCACCTGCAGGGGGAAAGCTTCACAAGTGGTGAAGCAGGGCTACAGGCATCTCTCTGTCTGTCTGTCTCTCTCTCTCTCCAACCCCCTTTCTCTCCATATCTGACTGTCTATCTGATAAATACATAAAAAGAATAAAAGTAATTTTTTATAAAAGTATTTTTAAAAGATTTTATTTATTAAAAAAAGAATGCAAAAAAAGAATGGTCAAAATATATCCATCTTAAGCATTAAAATAAAAGTGAAGTAAGGCCATGTATCTGAAGACTATACTTCACCGCTTTTGAGAAGCACTTAAAATGCTAGATAAAATTGTTTTGCTTTTGGTATAGTAAAATCTCATTAAAAGTCCTTTTAATTTTTACTTTATAGTATTTGGATTGTTTTTACTTTAATGAGAGAGACAGAGTGGGGCCAGAGTCCAACTCAGCTCTGCCTGATAGTGGTGCTGGGGATTGAACCAGGAATCTCAGAGCCTCAAGTATGAGAGCCTTTTCCAGACCCCCTGTGCTGTCTCCCCTGCCCCAAGCTCTAATTTCCTAATATGTAATATAACTGGTATTTTTTACACACACGTACACAACTTTCACCCCAAATTAGACCAAGAAATTACCTGCAGACAAAGCCTAACTCTAGCAGGCAAGTTCCAGAATTAAATGTCTCAGGCACTGGGTGGGCAGAGAATGTTCCTGAATGTCAGCGTCAGTCAGTAAGAAGACTCTAGAATGATGACACTCGATCCCTTGCCCTCTAGCGCTGACTTAAACATAAATTCAAGGCATAGACTCCAGTAATTATTAGAGCAAACAGCTATAGTGCTTCCAGAACCAGTGGTTACTTAGAAGGTGACCTTCCTGCATCTATCAGTGTTTGGAGCTGTTGTGCGTTTGATGCCCCTGTCCCACTTCCCAAATGCTGCCCTGTCTCCCAAGAAAACTCAGATTAATCATTACTCCAGGGAAATGTGGAAGGGAACCTCACCTTTGGATCACCATCTTGGGAAGGGAGCTATGGTGCTTCCTTCTGATGGTGGAGATGGGGTGTGCCCTGTACAGGGTAGGAATGTTCCAGGAGAGAAGGCATTTAACTCACAGTGTAAAATGATTCACAATGTTTTCAGAAAACAGATCTTAAAGAAGGGGGGCGGATATTGGCTCACCTGGTTGAGTGCACACGTTACAATGTGCAAGGACCTGGGTTCAAACCCCTGGTCCAAAGCTTTGTGAATGGTGAAATAGGGCTGCAGGTGTCTCTCTGTGCCTCTCCCTTTCTATCTCCCCTGTCCCTCTTAATTTCTGGCTGTCTCTATCCAATAAATAAATAAAGATAAGAATTAAAAAATAGTACCCCATGACCTCAAAACTCAGTGCCTTTGAAATCTTGCTCAAAGAAGTGCAAACAGCAACAATAACCAAAAAGAAATAAAGTATAATCCAGTTATGTTCTCCCAGGACTTCAGGATCATGCCAGCATGCCTTGAATCATTCCTAAAGGAAGCCCAGAAGATGGTGCTTTCTTGAACACGATGGCTCTCCTAGGAGATGCATCTTAGGATTTAGGCCCCTTTGTTCTGGCTCCTTTGAAGAAATTGCTATCGGGAGAGTCAGTTCGCACAAATGTGGAAACCTAGTTCCCATCCAGAGCAGAGCCACTTCCATTAGCCGCGCGTCTGAAGGCTTTGGCATCTGTGGGTGAAGCCAAAGGCACAGCTGGCGCAGTGTGAGGGGAAATATGCTTAAGTCACAGGTTTGGGGGAAGGAGGTTTTCAGCATCCTTCATTCATCTGGAAGCAGCATCAGAAGAAATGCTTGACATCTAACCACTCTCAACCCCCAGGCCAGTGTGTGTAGCTGCCGGTGTGAAAGGGAGTGAGAGGCCTCGCTCTATTACATGTCTTCAGAGGCTAACGGACAGAGCGCGGCTTTGCCATGTTTGCAGCCCAGATTCTAGCCTACCCACCCTCCCACATTAAAAAAAAAACTGGCACTAGGATCCCGGTTCAAGCCCCCGGCTCCCCACCTGCAGCGAGTCGCTCCACAGGCAGTGAAGCAGGTCTGCAGGTGTCTATCTTTCTCTCCCCCTCTCTATCTTCCTCTCCTCTCTTAATTTCTCTCTATCCTATGCAACAACAACAACAGCAGCAACACTAAAAATAACAGCAACAACTATGGGGGAAAGATGGCCTCCAGGAGCAGGGGTTTGTGGTGCAGGCCCCGAGCCCCAATGATAACCCTGGAGGGGAAAAAATCTTGAATGTGGTGATCTCTTTCACTCTCTGTCTCTAAAATAAATAGAAATAGAAATCTTTCAGATTTCCTTTTCTTTTTAAATTAAATTTCCCTTCTTCAAGCTTAATGGTAAAGGAATAGACAGAAATGATCTAAAAGAAGTCTTTCAGATTCTCTGCCTTTTTTTTTTTTTTAATTTACTTCACGTTTAATGATAAAGAAATAGAAAGGGGGCCAGGTGGTGGTGCACCTGGTTGAGCACACGTGTTACTATGCACAAGGACTCAGGTTCGAGCCTCTGGTCCCCACCTGCAGGGGGAAAACTCTGCAAGTGGTGAAGCAGGGCTGCAGGTGTCTCTCTGTCTCTCTCTCTACCCCCCCGCTATCTCTATCCAATAAATAAAGATAATAAAAAAATTGAAACAAGAAAGGAATAGGCAGAAAGTAATCGAATCAGCAGGACCTGGTTTAGTGGTGTCCTCAAGGAAGAAAACCCCGGAACAGGAACAGGTAGCTGGAACCACAGGAGGGTCTGCTCTGTGCGAGCTCTGTCCATCTTGCCAACTCAGTAAAAAATGAGGCTCCCGTCCGAGATGCAGGCGGCGTATCTGCCGGCCTCCGTAGGCGTTTATGACAAGGTCATGAAGAGATCACCAGCCGGCGTGAGCGAACGCACTGCTAGAAGCAACAGACACAGACTTTTTGTTTTCTGCCATCTCCATCCTCATCTCCTTAATGAGATATGGTCTGGAGTACCACCTCACAGCCTGCTGTAGCTCTGGGCATGAGGGGCATTTTACCCAGTCCTTCATTCAACTACAGCGCCCTCCCTCTCCCTCTCCCTCTCCCTCTCCCTCTCCCCCCCCCCCCCCTCGGGCCCAGCTTTTCCAAGCCAGCCTCTCCAAAGAAAATCCAGGCTAGGTTTGTCTATAGAAGCTAAATGAGTGGTTTGTCATATCCTAAAAAAAGAAAGAAACAAAGAAAGAAAGAGAGAAAGAAGAAAGATTTATGTCTTCTTTCTTTATTCTGAAGTCTTTTAATTTCACAAAATTTTACTGAACAGTGGTGTGTGTGTATGTGCATGTGTTTATGTGTGCATGTGTATGTGTGCATGAATGTGCATGTGTGCATGTGTGTGAGTGTGTGTATGTGTGTGTGTGTGCATGTCCAGAGTCAACTCTGGCCATTATCCTAGTTATCTCCTTAGGTATGTTATGTTCTTTGAGTCTATTTCCTCACTTGGGGGTTAGTACAGTAAGAAGCAGGGACAGGTGGTGGCACACCTAGTTAAGTGCTCACAGACTCATTTATTTATTTATTGTGAATCAAGGGTGATTGCTGGGGCTCTGTGCTGGCACTACAAATCCATTGCTCCTGGAGGCCATTTTTTTCCATTTTCTTGGATGGGACAGAGAAGAATTGAGAGAGGAGGGAAAGAGAGGGAGAGAGAGAGAGGGAGAGAGGGGGGGGAGATACCTGAAGACCTGCTTCACTGCTTGTGAAGCATCTCTCCTGCAGGTGGGGACCCAGAGACTCAAACCCAGGTCCTTGCCTGTTTTCTTGCACTCAGGGCTACATGCACTTAACTGGGTGCACTACTGCCTAGCCTCCAAGGATCTGGGTTCAAACCCCTGGTCCCCACCTGCAGGGGAAAGCTTTACAAACAGTGAATTAATCCCTCCCCTGCCAATTTCTCTCGGTCTCTATTTAATGAATAAAAAATAAATAAATTTAAGAAACACTTTAAAGAAGACCAGTAAGAAGCATATATTGTTAAATTGTTCTGAGGACCACAGAGTTAGTTCTCCTTGAGACCATTCTCTTTGCATTCCTTCATCTCTCATTTCACTTGTTCTCAATTGGGTCCTCTCCAATTCTCCAGTTTATCAAGCCCCAGTGTGGGTTAACTGTGAAGCAGCCCGTGTGTGTGTCTGTGTGTGTGAGTGTGTGTGTGTCTGTGTGTGTGAGTGTGTATGTGTCTGTGTGTGTGAGTGTGTATGAGTGTGTCTTTGAGTGTGAGTGTGTCTGTGTGTGAGTGTGTATCTGTGTGTGTGTGTGTGTGTCTGTGTGTGTGTAAGTGTGAGTGTGTCTCTGTGTGTGAGTGTGTGTGAGTGTGTGTGTGTTTGTGTGAGTGTGTCTCTGTGTGTGATTGTGTGAGTGCGTCTGTGTGTGTGTGAGTGTGTGTGTGTGTGTCTGTGTGTGAGTATGTGAGTGTGTCTCTGTGTGTGTGTGTTTGTGTGTGTGCTGGGGGTACTGTGAGTTGTGACTGGTAGGAACTAGGAGTACAGCACAGTACTCAACCCCCTCACATGGAGTGCAAGCAAATTCCTGCCCATGGTGAATGCCAGTACCAGCTGGGGGGGTGTGTGTCACAGGGTCCACCAGCCAAGGACAGAAAGCAGAATGGGGACAGGAAGACAGGCAGCTCGGAGTGGTCCTCCTGGCTCCCTCTGTGGCCTGGACATCTAAGGCGATTACTCCCTCCCTATGACCAGCTCTTTTGTTCTGGTCTTTGGTTTCTGTCTGACGTTTCTGGGACTCGGTCCTGACACACTGTCCAGGCAGGTGGGATTCCAGTGGGGAATGGTGTAGGCCTCCCTGTACCTTCCAGAAAAGGTTTCACCTTGGACAAGCAGGGCCAGGCTTTGGCTGTAGGGGAGGTTGAGATGGTCTCTGTTTTTTCTTCTCACACCTGGTTTGGGACATGGCGAGGACGTGTTTGTTGTCTAGGGTCTGCCTGTTTACAACTAAGCTTGCCGTGATCCACCTCAGGGCAAAGCTTCTAGAGACTTGTCACGAGGAAGGGGGAAAAGGCAGTGGTGACTTCAGGAGCAGAGAGGGATTCACAAGCAAGAAAAGACTATTAGCCTGTGGTTTAGCTTTATTGCTATAAAATATTGCATAATGATTGTAATGATAATAAATATAATTGCTATAATGTCCCTCGTCAGATAGTTAAGAGGCTTAGATGAGATTAATACATTTAAAATAGGTAAGGTACAGGTTCATAATAACTACCTGATAAATGTTTTATGATTGCTCCTCCTCCACATCTGTTCTCACTCCTTCTCTCTTTTCTTTTCATACTACATGCTTACTATTTAAAATGATACTAGGAAGGTTTGGTTAGGCAATGCTTGTGAAGGTCGGCACTCATTGCCTAGTATAAAAAAATTATAGGGGCCGGTGGTGGTGCACCTGGTGAAATGCACTTAGTACTAAGTGCAAGGGTCCATGTAAGGATTTGGGAATCAAGCCCCTAGTTCCCCACTTGTAGGAGGGATGCTTCAAAAGTGGTGAAACAGATCTGCAGGCCTCTCTCTCTTTCTCTCTCTCTCTCTTCCTCCCTCTCTTTCTGTACCACCCCCTCCTCTCTCAATTTCTCTCTGTCCTGTCCAATAAAATGGAGAAAATGGAGGCCAGGAAAATGGCCACCAGGAGCAGTGGATTTGAAGTGCCGGGACTCAAGGCCCAGTGATAACCCTGGAGGGGAAAAAAATAGAAAAAGAAAACTGTAACCTGTTGCTAGTTCTCGTTCCTCTATCCCCTAGATCTCAGATGCATTCTCTTTTTATTTTCTGCAAACCTAATGCAATACATTCACATTTCTAGTACAAAAAGAATGAAAACACCAGGCAGCCTTTGTTTTACCACTATACCCTATGCTAGAGCATAGAAGCAGTGCGTGCTTCTAGCACTTAAACTTGTTTTTTTTTTGAGGATGGGGGAGGTAGCATAATGTTTATGCAGAAAAGACTTTCATGCCTGAGGCTCCAAAGTCCCAGGTTCAATCTCCCACACCACCATAATCCAGAGTTGAGCAGTGCTCTGGTCCGTCTCTCTCTCTCTCTCTCTCTCTCTCTCTCTCTCTCTTTAATAAAAAAAAACAAATTGGGAGTCAGTCGGTAGCGCAGCAGTTTAAGTGCAGGTGACACAAAGCACAAGGACCCGTAAGGATCCCAGTTTGAGCCCCTGGCAGTTTGACTCACCTGCAGGGGAGTCGCTTCACAAGTGGCGAAGCAGGTCTGTGGGTGTCTGTCTTTCTCTCCCCCTCTGTCTTCCCCTCCTCTCTCCATTTCTCTCTGTCCTATCAACAACGATGACATCAATAATAACTACAACAATAAAAAAATAAATATATTTTTTAAAAGTTTTTTTTTTTTTTTTTGCTGAGGAGGCTGGGGAGGTAGCATAATGGTTATGCAAAAAGACTTCCTCATTTGAGGCTCCCAAGGTCTCAGGTTCAATCCTTAGCGCCACCATATAAACACGAGTAGTGCTCTGATAAAAAAAAAAAAGAGTTGAATGAACGTGATACTTGTGTGATAATGATATTTTAAATTTCACACATTGTTACAAGCTCAGCAGATTAACACGTCTGTTCTGTGATAGTCCCTAAGAATCAGCATTCTGAGAACCACTGATTGAGTGCTCTGCTTCGATTCTCTTGCGTTGCAATCCGACTTTCAGGCAGGATTAAAGTCTCATCTGAAGGTTAGAGTGGAGAAAGACGACCTTCAGAGCACCACTGTTGGCACAACATTTCTGGACTTGGGCGGATCCAAGGTCCCAGTCCCTAGGCGACTGCTAGCTGGTGGCTGTCTTTAGGCCCTTGCTATGTGGGCTTCTCTGGTGTGACAGCATGATTCCTCAAACCACAGAGGTTGAGAGAGACCGAGAGAAGGCGTCTACTGGCAAGATACAAGTTGCAGTGCTGTGCAGAGTTGTCACTGGAGAGAGAGCTCAACACCTTTGTCTTAGTCTACGATTTCAAGCCAGTTGCCATGTCTACTCACAGTCAAAAGGCAGAGCCCACACCAGCAGAGCCGGTGTAATCAGTCTGCATTGCATGCCGGTCTCTCACAAGTCGCATTTTGCTTAGAATCTCTGTCCACAGAATCCAGTTTACCTGAGCAGGTTCACGTAGTATACTGGGCTTGACTTTTAGATTTCTAGAAATGCTGGTTTTTTTGTTTTGTTTTTTTTTTTACTTAACACACACACACACACGCACACGCACACGCACACCCCTAAATACCTTGCTGTGTTAGAGATGCTGTCTGCCTCCTGATGGATTGTCAGTGGAGTGGGGCTCCCAACAAAGAGAATGGTTTTGACTCTTTTTTCCTTCCTTAGCTTCTCCATTACGTGGTTAATGACCCGGAAGCAATCACTTCTGGGGAAGCTCCTGGTTAAAGGAATATACTCTGGAAGGAGGAGTTGCCTTCTGTGGTGACAAATGACGATGATTAGTCCTTAATTTTTCTGTCTATTTAATCTAGATATTTGAGCCCCCCTTTCTTTCTTTTTCCTTCTCACAGCTGGGTGTGTTAGAGGGAAGTACAAGATAATGCCTCATGCGATCTGGTTGGATGAGGCTCTCTTTACCTTCCACTGCAAAAGGAAGGCAGTCATGTGTGAACAGAACTAAAGATTGATGGGGTGCCAGGAAGTGTTCACATACACCGTGTTTCTAGAAAGTTCAGTTTAGATGGAAACGGGGAAGGTGTCTCTCCTTTATTTACTCAGCACACACTGTTGAGTGTTTCCTATGAGCCAGTCAGTCACCGTGCCAAGGGCTGAGGTTGCAAGGTGTCTTCTCAATCCTCAAAGACTTCTTTACTTCCACAGTGTTCTCCAAGCCTTCACTGGACTGTTCATCAGCCACTAATGGGAGGGAGAGGTTTTCTTTTCATCTCCTTGGAGGACAGGGAATGCAGGGGAGAATGTGGATAATCCTGTCTCTTGTGGCCTTTCTCCTGGTTTAATCCCTCCCTCTTTCTTTAGTTTACCACATTCCGCTTCCAGAAATGGTGTCCATATTAAGTGTGCATGTCTGCGTGACAAAAGACCGCAGGGCTCAGCAACTGGAAACAGTACTTACTGCTTCATGGATCCGATGGGGTAGAGAGCCAGGTTTATATTAGCTGGGTCCTCTTGGCTCGGGGGCTCTGGCAGGTTTGTAGTCAAGGTGTAGACAACGTTGTACTCTTCTCAAGGGCTGAGTGGGTGGTGGACTATTACTAGGTACTTCGCATACTTGGCAGGATTAACTACCTTGCGTGTTGTTGAAGTGAAATGTGTCCTCCTGGCTGTCGCCCAGACTCTCTCCTCTTTGCCTGGCTACAAGGATTTCTGGAGGGCAGCTCACAGCATGGCAGTTTGCTCCAAAGCGGAAGGCCAAAGCTACAGTTATTTGTAACCTGGACTCAGAAGTCGCACGCCCTCGTGAATACTGTGTTCTGTTGGCTGTAAACAATTCACTTAGTCTTAAAAATGGAGTTCTGGTTGTGGGAACTGTGTGGAGTTTTACTCCTCTGGTCCTATGGTGTTGTCAGAGTTTTTATTTTATAAATGAAAATTAAAAAACAAGAAGAAAAGGAGAGGCTAGGGGCTGGGTGGTAGTGTACCTGGCTACTCACACATGCTACAATGTGCAAGGACCTGGGTTCAAGCCCCCAGTCCACACCTGTAGGGGAAAAGCTCCCCAAGTGGTGAAGCAGTGTGGTAAGTGTCTCTCTGTCTTTCTCCCTCCCTATCACTCCCTTCCCTCAATTTCCGGCTGTTTACATCTAATAAATAAATAAATATAATTTTAAAAGTTTAATAAAAACAATGGAGAGGCTTGAACTTGGACACGAATACTGGGAGGCAGAGGTGATTGGGGGCCATTAATTGGGCAGGGAGGTATTTCCATTCTACAAGATATATAAAGATATAAAGATTTAAAACACAATGAAATGCCTGTGAGCTCCTCCTTACCTATTTGTAACTGTTGGTTCATTCTCTATTTTCTGAGAGAGATAGCAAGGGAGAAAATGTATGCAGTGACGTGTCATAGATATTACTACTACCGCTAGCTTTCATTTTTATTCAAATAACACTTGTTTGTTATTTATTTTTTAAATGTTATTAGTGGTTTAATATTGATTTATAAAATTACACGATCACATGCATGTCTTTGTGACAAAAGACCACAGGACTTTCCAGCCACCAGAGTTCTGTGTCCCCACCCTCCATTGGAAGCTATAGCAGTTTTCCTAAGGTTGCAGGCCTGGGCTGACTAGTATTTCTACAACTCTGACTACATTTGACGCATTTGCACATTCTTTTCTATGGTCCTGTCTTCTCTTCCTTTCCAAGTCACACCTACACCTGTGACTACATCCAAATGTCCCTCCCTTTTTCCTCTTCTTTCTCCGGGTCCTGATGGAGTCGGAGTTCAGAGCCCTCTGGTCACCTTCCTCTGAAATTTCTCCCCCTCTGGGAGTCTGGGCCAAATTCTTTATGGGGAGCAGAAGGTGGGGTTTCTGGCTTCTGTCATTGCTTCTCCGCTAAACATGGGTGGTGGCAGGTTGATTCGCACCCCCAACCTTTTTCTATCTTTCCCTAGACAACATTTGTTTAAGATATGGCAAAGACTTCGGATATTGTGGTAGAGCACTGTAATTCAGTGTCAAACATCTTTACCTCACTATCAGTTTCTCCTTCCTGCCTTCCTTCCTTCCTTCCTTCCTTCCTCCCTTCCTCTCTCTCTCTCTCTCTCTTTCTTTCTTTCTTTCTTTCTTTCTTTCTTTCTTTCTTTCTTTCTTTCTTTCTTCTATCTAGTAGAGGAACCCTTTCCCAAGATTTAAACTTCTTTGACTTCCCATTTGTTTTGGAGATACTGTCAGTAATCTTAAAACCTTTGGCACTTATAATCTGAGTGTTTGTTTCTTGTCTTTCACATATCGATGAGATTGTGTGGCATTTGTTTTTCTGTCCGTCATTTACTTAGCTCAACACAATAACCTCTAAGTCTAAGCATACTGTCGCAAATGGCGAGAATTGTGTTATTTGTAGCTTAGCAGTATTTCATTGTGTAGATGTATACATATTCTTTGTCCATTCACTTTACAGACACTTGGGTTGTCTCTACATCTTGGCTATTGTGAATAGTGCTACAGTGAATATAGGAATACACAGTGACTCAGAAGTAAGTAGCTGAATCATATGAAATCTCTAAAAATATTAGTTTTTAAAAAATAAATTATTGAATTTATTTTATTGAATTATTGAATTATTGAATAGTAAATCTGAAAAAGGGATTTGAAGGACTTATGCAAATGAAGAAAACATAACCTAGGTGGCTTTGTGTGTGTGTATGTGTGTGTGAGTGTGTAAAAGATATCTATTGTGATTTACAAGTCTCAGTCAAATCCTGTGTCTTGAAGTAGATTTGTACATTTTTAAGATGGCTTCCCAAAGATGGCTTCCTTCTTCCGGTCCCTGCCAAAGCCTCATCTGAAGCCATGTGGCCAGCATTTCTCCCCTACCTCCCCCAGCACGTATCACCTATCACAATAAAAGGCTCACTCCTAAGACTCATCTTCTTTCTGCCTGTTATCTTTTCTAGCAATACCTTGTCACACAGATTGATTCTGCTTTATGATTAGAAAGTAGACGCTTTTTAGGTTAAACACTTGTTTATATAGTTAATGTATCTGCCATCCTTAGATCAATAAATCTTGTCACTTCTACAGGGTGGGCTCCTCTCTGGGAGTCATTAGATATGAGACTACAGGAAGAAGAAGGGCATGCTGGGTAATAAGTTTGCAGGTCTGTTTGCCAAACATAGGCCAATGGTCTTTGAACATTCTTCCTTGTATTTGAATGACAATAGCTGGTAAGGGCATAAAAGCTTGATCAAAGAATCTTTTGTTATTTTCACTTTATTTTTTTAAGCAATAAGCTACCTGTCAGAATGTCAGCTTTTGCCTTTTGTTAGAAATCTAAATGGACCCAGTTGTGCGTTAGTGCTCTGTTGTGATACTAGCTACTTAAAGGCAGCCGTGAGAAAAAGTACCTGAGGGCTGAACTCCCTTGATTTTCCATTTATTTTGAAATGCTGGAAATTTCAAGCTACTTAAAGACGAGAAGGCAGAGGCTGTATTCTGAGAAATGTCTTCTGTGTTCTGTGTCTGCTGTGGATTTTGGGAGTTTGAAAACCACATGTCTATTTGTGAGTGGGCTCTGTTTTTATTTCAGACACTGTCTCCAGACATGTACATTGCCATTTCATTTTAGCTTACATTTGATGTTACTAGCAAAAACATGAAGGTGGTTCAATGTCTGTTGGTGAAACATTACCTCTTACCCAGCTTAGCAGCATTATTTGAAATCTACCTCACTAATGGAAGGTATTAGAATATTAACTATATTCCTGTCCCACATCTTGGAATCTGAATCTATGCCCAAAATTTGGTGTCGTGTGAAGATAATAGCAGTTTTGAAACCAAAGAAAGACCCAACACTGCCCGCCAGCTATAGACCAATTTCTCTCCTCTCCGTGTGTTACAAACTCCTTGAGAGGCTGCTTCTGTCACGAATTTTTCCTCTTACAGAGAAATTCCTATCACCCACCCAAGCTGGTTTCCACCCAGGAAGATCTACCTGCGAACAAGTCCTGGCCCTCTCAACTTACATTGAAAATGGATTCCAGAAGAATTTAAAGACGGGTGCTGTCTTTGTTGATCTCACCGCAGCCTATGACATGGTCTGGCACCGTGGTCTCCTAGTCAAGATCTCAAGATGCCTGCCTCCATGGGTGGCCAACACTATATCGTTTCTTCTCCAAAACAGAAGATTCTGAGTGCATCTGGGTGACAAGTCTAGCAGATGGAGACTTGTCTCAAGTAGCCTCCCCCAGGGCTCTGTTCTGGCTCCTACGCTATTTAATATTTACATCAATGACCTTCCAGAAACTTCTTCAAGGAAGCTCATCTACGCCGATGACATCTGCTGTGCAACTCAGGCATCCAAGTTTGACATCCTCGAGGAAACACTCACGAAAGACATGTCTCTGATATCTGATTACTGTAAAAAATGGCGACTAATCCCTAGCACTGCAAAAACGGTATCATCTGTTTTCCATCTACACCACGCCTCGGCCTCGCGTGAGCTTAACGTGCAACTTGACAATACGAGAATCCGGCATGAAGCCCAGCCAGTCTGTCTTGGCGTTACTCTCGATCGCACTCTGTCATTTCACAAACATCTCATAAAAACTGCAGCAAAGGTGGGCGCGAGGAATCACATCATTGCAAGACTGGCCAGCTCCTCATGGGGTGCGAGCGCTTCCACACTACGATCATCATCTCGGGCATTATGCTATTCCACTGCAGAATACTGTGCCCCAGTATGGTTCCGTAGCCCCCATGTCCACTTGGTCGATTCCAAATTATATTCCTCCGTGAGGATAATTTCTGGAACCATCCATTCCACCCTGGTTCCATGGCTGCCAGTTCTTAGCAACATCGCCCCGCCAGATATTCGTCAGGATGCGGCATCATCTAAGTTCATTTCCCACGTCTACACTCGACCGGACCTGCCAATATACGCGGATATCTTCGCCCACCCTGTTCAACGCTTGACGTCTCGTCATCCAATCTGGTCCCCTACGCCTACACTGAACTTCTCTGTCCCAGTCTCTTGGAAACAGAGTTGGCAGTCAGCTGAGGTCAAGAACAAACACCTCATCACAGACCCTTGCAAGCGTCAACCCGGCTTTGACCTTGCACGTTATGATTGGGCCCTCCTCAATCGCTATCGAACAGGCCATGGCTGGTGCATCACTATGTTCCATCGCTGGGGAGCCAGAGACGACCTGAACTGCCCCTGCGGCTACAGACAGACTATGACCCACATAATCAACGACTGCCACCTCTCCAGATTCAAAGGAGGTCTCGAAACTTGACATCAGGCTCAACCTGACACTGTTGACTGGCTACGGAAGAAGGGCAAACGCTAGAATAAGAAGAAGAATATTAAGTATTGAGTTGAGCATTTATTTATCCGTAGGTTAATTAAAAAAACATTCGTATAAATAATAAAGTAGGGACTGGGGATGGGTTAGGTGGTGGTGCAGCCAGTAGGGCATACTTTACTGACTGCAGGGACCCAGGTTCAAGTCCCTGGTCCTTACTTACAGAGGAGGCTTCATGGGTGGTGAAGCAGAACTGAAGGTGTCTCTCTCACACCCTGTCCCCCTTTCTTTTCTCAATTTCTCTTTGCCCTATCAAATTAAAAAAAGAGAAGAAGGAAAGAAAGAGGAAAAGAAAAGGGAAGAATTAAATATAGAAAGGAAGGAAGGAAGGGAAGGGAAGGAAAGGGAAGAGAAGGGAAGGGAAGGGAACAAAAAGGAAGGGGAGGGAAGAGAAAGGAAGGGAAGGGGAGGGCTAACCAGCTAGCTCACTTGGCTCATGCTTTCTTTGGTACTTGTATGACCTCAAGCCCAACACCAGCTGTGTTGAAGGTGGCTTCTGTGCTACAGCGTCTGTCTTCATGTCTTCCTGTCTCTCCAACTCTGTGTGTGACACCGGACTTGAAGTCATGAGGTCCTGAATCATATCCTTGCATTGCATACACTAGAGTGATACTCTGCTTCTCTCTCCCTCCTTCTCTGTGCTCTGTGTTCATTCTCTTTCCTTCTTTCTCATTAGTAAAAATTAACACATTCTTCAGAAAACTATAGCTGGTTTAGCCGATCAATGACACAGTGACCCTGTTCATTCCCCCCAAACAGGAAGAGAAAGACTAAGTGAGAAGGGTAGTACTTATCAGTGGCACTTACCCATTTCTCTAAGATGCTGGACTCCGTCTAGAATCCACTGGCACATCCCATAGGCCTTAGCATCCTTGACAAAGTCAGCCATGGTTTCCTCAGAGGCTCTGCTGTGCTTGTGTGCAACCCCCAGTTCCCCAGTGCTCGAGAAAGTTGAAGGCGCGGGTAATAACTCTTCTCATGTTTGCATTATGACTTGATCTGTGGCTTTGGTGGTCCGGTGGGTTTTTATGAGCTCTTCTCATCTAGTTGTCTGGAAGGCTAGCAGGGTTTCTATTTCAGGGCTGTTTTGCAGGTGCATTCTCTTCCATCTATCTATGTGCTAGGAAATATTGATAAGAGCCCACGGTATGAGCCATCCACACTGTGACACGTGCCAAAGTAAGCACTGCATCTTTTGTTGGGCTTTCTAAAGCCATAAAGCATTCCCTTGTGATCTGAAGAAAATGTTAACAGTGGGGCCAGTTCTAAGCAATTGTCCTAAATGTATCAAAAGGCTCTTAGAAGTTTTCTCCTTCCCTATCTTGGTGAATTATTTAAAGAAATTGATTTTGAGTTTGTATAACAGGATGGGTATCATTTTTCTTTAGAGAGAGACAGAGAAGGGGGCAGGCGGAGATATACCTGGTTAAGCATACATATTACAGTGCAAAAGGACCCAGGTTCAAGTCCATTATCTCCACCTGTAGAGGGGAGGAGGCTTCACAAGTGGTGAAGCAGGGCTGTCTCTCTCCTTCTCTCTCTCCCTGTCTCCTCTTAATTTTTCTCTGTCTCTTTCCAATCAGAAATCATTTAAAAGATTTTTTAAAAAGAGATGTTTAAAAAATATGCCATCTATCATGCTCAGAGCCTTGCTGGACATGGAAAGTCTCCTCATAGTAGCTTTTCTGAGAACCTACTTGGTCAGAGAGACATCTCCTGCTTTGCTCCACACTTGTGTTTATTTCCAGTACTGGTTCCATAGAGACTTCTAGTAATACCTTCTGTCTTGACTACTGCTTCAGAGAGGACCTAGTAGCCAAAAGATAAGTCACTCAATACAGTGTGCCCTTACCATGCAGAGGACCTGGGTTCAAGCCCCAATATCACATGCAAACACCATGGACAGCACCGGGGAACTTTGTTGGATGGTGGAATGGTGTTGTGAGGTCTCAAAGAGTTCTCAATATTTATTCACCTCTGTCTTCTTCTTTCTTCTTCATTTTTTTTCTATTTTTTTTATTGGAAAGGACAAAGAAGAGTTGAGAGGAGGGAGAGAAAGAGAGGGAGAGAGAAAGAGGAGTGCCTTCAGATCTGTTTCACCACAGGTAAAGCCTCCCCCATGCAGACGAGGAGCAGGGCTCAGACCCAGTCCTTGTGCAGATGAAGAGCAGAGCTCAGACCCAGTCCTTGTGCAGACGAGGAGCAGGGCTCAGACCCAGTCCTTGTGCAGATGAGCAGCAGGGCTCAGACCCAGTCCTTGTGCAGACGAGCAGCAGGGCTCAGACCCAGTCCTTGTGCAGATGAGCAGCAGGGGCTCAGACCCAGTCCTTGTGCAGACGAGGAGCAGGGCTCAGACCCAGTCCTTGTGCAGACGAGAAGCAGGGCTCAGACCCAGTCCTTGTGCAGACGAGGAGCAGGGCTCAGACCCAGTCCTTGTGCAGATGAGCAGCAGGGGCTCAGACCCAGTCCTTGTGCAGACGAGGAGCAGGGCTCAGACCCAGTCCTTGTGCAGACGAGAAGCAGGGCTCAGACCCAGTCCTTGTGCAGACGAGAAGCAGGGCTCAGACCCAGTCCTTGTGCAGATGAGCAGCAGGGCTCAGACCCAGTCCTTGTGCAGATGAGGAGCAGAGGCGCAGACCCAGTCCTTGTGCAGATGAGGAGCAGGGCTCAGAGCCAGTCCTTGTGCAGACGAGAAGCAGGGTTCAGACCCAGTCCTTGTGCAGACGAGGAGCAGGGCTCAGACCCAGTCCTTGTGCAGATGAGCAGCAGGGCTCAGACCCAGTCCTTGTGCAGATGAGCAGCAGGGCTCAGACCCAGTCCTTGTGCAGATGAGCAGCAGGGCTCAGACCCAGTCCTTGTGCAGATGAGCAGCAGGGCTCAGACCCAGTCCTTGTGCAGATGAGCAGCAGGGCTCAGACCCAGTTCTTGTGCAGATGAGCAGCAGGGCTCAGACCCAGTCCTTGTGCAGATGAGCAGCAGGGCTCAGACCCAGTCCTTGTGCAGATGAGCAGCAGGGCTCAGACCCAGTCCTTGTGCAGATGAGCAGCAGGGCTCAGACCCAGTCCTTGTGCAGATGAGCAGCAGGGCTCAGACCCAGTCCTTGTGCAGATGAGCAGCAGGGCTCAGACCCAGTCCTTGTGCAGATGAGCAGCAGGGCTCAGACCCAGTCCTTGTGCAGATGAGCAGCAGGGCTCAGACCCAGTCCTTGTGCAGACGAGGAGCAGGGCTCAGACCCAGTCCTTGTGCAGACGAGAAGCAGGGCTCAGACCCAGTCCTTGTGCAGACGAGAAGCAGGGCTCAGACCCAGTCCTTGTGCAGATGAGCAGCAGGGCTCAGACCCAGTCCTTGTGCAGATGAGGAGCAGGGCTCAGACCCAGTCCTTGTGCAGATGAGGATCAGGGCTCAGACCCAGTCCTTGTGCAGACGAGAAGCAGGGTTCAGACCCAGTCCTTGTGCAGACGAGGAGCAGGGCTCAGACCCAGTCCTTGTGCAGACGAGCAGCAGGGCTCAGACCCAGTCCTTGTGCAGATGAGCAGCAGGGCTCAGACCCAGTCCTTGTGCAGATGAGCAGCAGGGCTCAGACCCAGTCCTTGTGCAGATGAGCAGCAGGGCTCAGACCCAGTCCTTGTGCAGATGAGCAGCAGGGCTCAGACCCAGTCCTTGTGCAGATGAGCAGCAGGGCTCAGACCCAGTCCTTGTGCAGATGAGCAGCAGGGCTCAGACCCAGTCCTTGTGCACGGTACTGTTTGGACTTTGGGAGGATGGCCATAGGTCTTGTGTACCTGAGAGGCCCGAGTTCAGTGTCTTGCCTTGCCTTGCATGAAAATGGTGAATAACAGACTTCATTCTTTTTCTAACCATACGAAAACTCACCACCTCTCTGCTGGTTGACTTTCCTGCCTTCTTCTACCGCAACTCTATCAGCCCAGAACCACAGATGACATTCTGTGAGGAAGCTGAACTCTAGGTCCTGTCAGCTTTGCCTCATCTGGTCCTAAACACCAAAGATTCTGGTGTTCTGGGAAACTCAAAGCAGAATGACTTAGGATCCTCTTGACTGGGGAAAGGGGTTGGAAGGCAGGTGAGATTTGCGGGTCTCCATGTTGGAAGCAGCTAGGAAATCTATTTTAGGTTTATTCCAAGGGGTGCATGACTTTACTAATTGTGGCTTGAGCCCGACAGCTAACATGCAGGTGTGCTGAAAGTATTGTCTAGGAAGGTGGTGTCACAGTTGGGAACAGGACTAGGAAGCTTGATCAGGGCAGAGAGCAACTCCCAAATATGGGAAAAATATACAAACACCATTAAGTGTGAACCCCATCCATCTGACCCAGGCCCGTGTCCGTTTATATTCAGTACTGGAGCCATGCAACCTCTGTGCCCCTGTAGATCTGAGCTTGCATTTCAGTACGTGTCACTGTTAACAACAGTAGTTCTTTTTTATGTTTTTATATATATTTATTTATTTATTTACTTATTTATTCCCTTTTGTCCCCCTTGTTGTTTTATTGTTGTAGTTATTGTTGTTGTTATTTGATGTCATTGTTGTTGGCTAGGACAGAGAGAAATGGAGAGAGGAGGGGAAGACAGAGAGAGGGAGAGAAAGACAGACACCTGCAGACATGCTTCACCACCTGTGAAGCGACTCCCCTGCTGGTGGGGAGCCAGGGGCTTGAACCGAGATCCTTACGCCGGTTCTTGCGCTTTGCGCCACTTGCGCTTAACCCGCTGCGTGACTGCCTGACTCCCAACAACAGTAGTTCTAATGAAGCATTAGGGAGTTTAGTTTGAATCCTGGCTTGATCATCCACTGGGTATGCGACTTTTTACAGACTGGGTTTCCCAGGCTTCACTTTTCTCACCTTATACTCTGGTTTCTCCTCAGATGGCATAAATCTTTCGCCTTTTACTTTTCTCACCTGTAAAGCAGAAACAACACTAGAAGTGTTATCACTGTGAAATGTAAAGATGTTGACATGTGTGAAGGGCATGAGATTCTGAGCTAGTGTGTGGAAAGGGTTCCATGTCCTCTAAACTATCGCTTTGCATCAGCTAGACACCAAGCGTTTTAGTCCTCTGGAATTCTCTGCTTAGTTCTATTGTCAAGGCATCTGAGGAAGCAGAGAAATACCCTCCACTGAATTTAGTGATTGCTTCTGAGATGTGTTCAAAGAGTTCTTTGTGATTAGTCCCTCTTGGGATACTGAATGTGTCCACATGGTTTAGAGAAACACTATAAATGTTATTGTTTTATGAAATTTTGATCATTTTGCATTCAGAATTCTGTTTGAACTACAGAAAGAAAATTACTCAAGTGAGTAAAATAATCAAATTGTTTTGAAGCTGAAACAACATTTGCAGACTAAGCCAAGTCCTAGTTCTTATTAACTCTGGAGAATTTGCTTTTTTTTTTTTTTTCTTTCTATACCTCAAGCCATATATGCTAAGTGTTGATGTTGCTCTCATCTCCTCTTGCTGACTCAGTTTCAGGTCCAAATTCTTGAGATTCAGGGGGCTGGGTGGTGGCGCACTTAGTAGGAAGCACAAGGACCTGTGCAAGGATCCGGGTTTGAGCCCCTGGCTCCCCACCGGTGGGGGGGGGTTTACAAGCAGTGAAGCAGGTCTGCAGGTGTCTTTTTTTCTCTTTATCTCTCCCTCCCCTCTCAATTTCTTACTATCCCATCCAATAAAGAGAGAAAAAGAAAAAAAGAAAGAAAGAAAGAAAGGAAGGAAGAAAAATTGGCCACCAGGAGCAGTGGATTCTAGTGCTGGCACTGAGCCCCAGCAATAACCCTGAAGGCAAGAAAGAAAGAAAGAAAGAAAGAAAGAAAGAAAGAAAGAAAGAAAGAAAGAAAGAAAGATTGTTTCTAAGAATCCTTGAGATTCTTAGAAACAAAAGGTTGCAAAAGGCTGAGTCCTGTAGGTAACAATGACTCATTATTTGCATTGATTTTTGATCTTGCTAATAACTTCCAGCCTGTCCTGACAGCTAGCAAGCCTCCACTCTTCACCACTCCCTCTGGCTTTGTGTGGTTGGTTGCTTTAGAGTGATTTTTTTTTCTCGCATCGTGAAGGTTCCATAAATTCTAGCAACGTTTTCCTTCCGGCTTGGCTAGAGCAGTAAAGCATGCCCCTGACCTGTCACCCTCCACTCCACTATCGTCTCATCCCCCAGTGTCTCTTGCTTTGATGTCTTTGAGATGCTCACAGTTTCACTTGCTGGAGAGCTAGGGGCACCAGGTCAGTGCTTCCTCATGCTGGCCTTGGGCTTCAGTGTGTGGGTTTATTGGGCATATTTTAAAGACACAGGCTCCTAAAGACTGTGTCACACATCAGTGACATGGCTTGATCACTTTCTTCATCTGTCATCTCCTTGCAAGCATTTAAATAATTAATCAGAAGGACCTGCTTCTATTAGCTAGATTAATGCTAGCTGATTAGCTGTTGAACCTTAAGATCTCAGTGGCTTGACAAAACAGATGTCAGTTTTCCACTTAGATATCAAACTGGGCTGTCTGGGGGTGGGGTGTTTGTGGGGAGTGAAGCTGTGCTTTATGAAGTTATGCAGGGAACTGGGTGGAAGGGGAATTTGCCAGCTTCCATAAGTGACAAATGACTTCCAAGGTGGCTCTCAGTGTAGACGTGTACGTACAGCTGAAGGAAGGAAGGAAGGAAGGAAGGAAGGAAGGAAGGAAGATGTTTTAAAGGACTTATTATTTTTTCAAAAGCATTCCAAAAGGCAAGGATCTTCGGGCGGTGTGGGGTTTGTCCTTTTAGTCACTTGTCCTTCTGAGAATCTTGAAGAGGAAGGATTTATAAACCAATGCTGTTCACCCCCCCCCCCCCCCCACTTTCAGGAGATTAAGTGACAGAAACAGAATTTCCAGCTTCTGGGTGTGTTGAGGTGTTTCTTCCAATGAAGCCCCACTTCCTTGTTTAAAAAAAAAAGTGAAGTCCTTGTTTTCACTCCCAAGGTTATCACTGGGGCGGGCATGGTGTCAGCCCAAGGAAATCCTACTGAGGAAGAGAGTCAGGAGAAGGCGGGGCAGGGGGAGGAAGGAGAGGGTGAAGGCAACACTGACTCCATGGTTCAAGCCTCCCCCACACTGGAATGGTAAATCACAGTTTACCAGGTCTCTCTGACCAGGACCCCATTTGGTGTGACAGTCCCATGTGACTCGCAGAACACCGGTCTGTTTGAGCCCATTAAGAATAAGCACAGGAGAACTTCAGTGAGAGCTGAGAGGCCAGCGGCTTCCTACGTGGCTGTGGGGCTAGACTGCTCTAGCTGGACACGCTCAGTGCAAACGAGAGACAGAGACACACAGTCGGGAGGGTGAAGAGACACTGGGGCGACTGACAGCTTAATACTCGTAGCATGGTGCCTGGGGTGCGGTCGGTTTTTTCTTTAATTTTTTTCCTTTTGCCTCCAGGGTTATCACTGGAGCTTGGTGCCGGCACTATGAATCCACTGCTCCTGGAGTCCTTTTTTTCCCACTTTATTAGATAGGACAGAGAGAACTTAAGAGAGGAGGGGAGATAGAGAGGGAGAGAGACACCTGCAGCCCTGCTTCACCACCACCTGGGAAGCGTTTCCCCCTGCAGGTGGGGAGCCGGCAAGGGGGGGGGGCTCGAACCCGATACTTGCGGGGTCCTTTCACATAGAACTATGAGTGAGAAGGAGTTATGTAAAATGAGCTAAGTCAGAAAGAGAAAGGCGAGTATGGGATGATCCCACTCATAAACGCAAGTTGAGAAAGAAGAACAGAAAGGGAGATGTAGGCAGAACCTGACTGAGTGTGGCACCAAGGTAAATGCCCTGGGGGCAGGGCAGATGTGCAGCTTCACTACAGGGGTGGGGACACAGGCCTTTGGTGGCAGGAATGGTGTTAATGTGCTCTCTTATGAACGTACGGTCTTAGAAATCACTATTTAATCAATATGGGGGGACTATATGCACTTTACTGGGCGTGCCGCTGTCTTTCTTGTGCTTGATGCTATTCTCTGATTGTCCCCAGAAGCCTCAGGAGATTTTAATAGCCGAATGTTCAGTCACTGGGGACTCAGAGTGTCTTGAGTAAGTGATTCCAAGGCTCCAGTGAAGTTGATATCTTAGAGTTGCCTGCCTCTGGTTCCTGTGTGAATTATGAATCACTGTTGTAGGAGACTACAGAAAGGGGGAAAAAAAAGAATCACTCTGGCATGAGGGATCAGGGAACTAGGAATTATGGAAGATGGGAACTTTGAGCCGGCATGTCGATACGACCAATATTACCTCAGTCAGAAAGCCTGCCCCACATCCACTGATAGCCAACAGGCCAACAGGTAGAAGAGGGAAGGTCAGTATTTAAGATAATCTGGGCAGCGTCAAGACTGAGTCCAGGCACTCAGCGAAATCAGAATTTGACTCAGTTCATTCTGAAGACACTTGAGGGATGTCTGCCTTTTGCCAGCGAGGAGTTTCTCCCCCATGACACCTACAGACGTGTCTCACTGCTTGTGAGTCTCCCTCTACAGGTGGGAACTGGGGCCTTGAACCAGCATCCCATCCTCATGCTCGGTGATGTATGGACTCAACTGGGTGCAAATGATGCTGTAAATATCCAAATGACTCTTGGCCGAAAGAAAACTAATAAGTTCCCTACCCCCGGTAAGAGATCCTGCATTATGAGTGAACGTGGCCAGATTCCACTGGGACAACACAGATTCACCCGACTGAGCGTTGGGCTCCCAAGAGTGGATAATACACTTCTGGTTAAAGACTGCTGTCTGTTTGGGATACTTCTATTGTTACTGGAACACAGGCCCAGAGATGTTTTTTTAAAAATTTTGTTTATTATTGGCTAGAGACAGAGAGAAATCGAGAGGGGGTGTAGAGAGGGAGAGAGACAGAGAGACACCTGTAGTCCTGCTTCACCACTCATGAAGCTTCCCCCTGCAGGCGGGGACTGGGGGCTTGAACCCAGGTCCTTGCACACTGTCGTGTATACACTTAACCAGGCGCACAACCACTGGCCCCTCAGAGACAATTTTTTAAAATATTTATTTGTTATTGGATAAAGACAGAGAAATTGAGGAGGGGAAGACAGAGAGGGAGAGACAGACAGACAGACACCTGCAGACCTGCTTCACCACCTGTGAAGCTTTCCCCCTGCAGGTGGGGAGCCGGGGGCTCGAACCCGGATCCTTGAGCGGGTCCTTGCACTTAGTACTATGTGTGCTTAACTGGGTCAAATAATCCATTTTAGAGATGTGATGGGACATGAGGCAGCCTTGTGATGAGTGTCCCAGTGGGCCACTGATATTCCTCTTCTGTGAAATTTCCTCCTCTCAGGAATTACTTGTCTTCTAGTAAGAGCTTCCCTCACCTACATACCATAGGCTGAGGAATGGAACAGCATATTCTGTCATGGTCCCGTAACTTGCTGTACGACTTCTCTGTAACTCAGAGGTGGTGAGAGTGAAGACGCCGGCATAGAAATAGCTCATAAAATGCTGAAACATATCGTAGCAAGCGGCCTAAGGGAACTGGGCCATTTTGTAGCCATTTAAGAAGTGCATGCCCAGGCTAAAGTCCCTTTTGACCTGCCAAGAAGTCTTTTCTATGCATCATCCAGACTCAGAGTAACTAGCGCCCTGCCACGCATAGACACAGTGACTGGACACCCACACTCGCCAGCCCAACTCAACCATCGCACCAACTTCCCAAGAAAGGAGTTGGCTTGAGTCCGTCTCACGGACACCTCTGTTTCCTGCACGTGGCTCCCGGTCGTATGCAGTTTAAGATCATTCCTGCTGTGATGAATGTACTCAGTCTACATTAATAGTGTGCCTGGCACTGGGAGAAGTAAAAGCCAAACTGGGATTCCTTGAAGTCATTGCATCCTCTTTGTAGAGGGGAAACGTGATATCACCAAGTCACATGCGAGTCTACAAAGGAAATAACAGTTCTGTGGAGGCTGTCAGAGGGATTCACAGGGATAGAAGCCTTGTGTGTGTGAGTGTGTGTGAGTGTATGTGTGAGTGTATGTGTGAGTGTGTGTGAGTGTATGTGTATGTGTGAGTGTGTGAGAGTGTGTGTGAGTGTGTATGTGTGTGAGTGTCTCTGTATGTGTGTCTGTGTGTGTGTGTATGTGTGAGTGTGTGTGTGTGTCTGTGTGTGTGAGTGTGTGTGAGTGTGTGTGAGTATGTGTGTGTGAGTGTGTGTGAGTGTGTGTGTGTGTGTGTATACTTGTGATCAGTGGTGATTTACCTTACTGTAAGGTCTCATTGTCACGCACACCCACCACCCAAGTCCTGTGCGCTCACCACCCATGTAATGGTACAGCGCCCAGAAAATCTTAGAGATCTTTTAGCTTCTGTTTTTTGTTTGCTTTTATTTTTGTTCCAGTTCATGTTTTCCAGTGCTCTAGATAATCACATCCAATTCTATCTATCCCCCCCAAAGGATACAATATCTTGTGTTTTGATTGAAGGGCAGAATTCCACAGTCTGTATCCAGTAACTTCTTCATCTGGAGAGACTGTGCCATCTTCTCAGTGCTTCTTCTCTAAGAGAGAGGAGATGCTTCCTGGGCAGGGGAAGAAGGGACTTATGTCTCAGTGGGACACAGAACACATAAGCCAAGTGTAAATCTACATTTCAACCCTTACAAGCTGGAAGAGGTCACTCAGCTGATTTCTGAAGCCTCCAATTCTCTGTAAACTGTGGATAAATTATATCCTGTCTACTAATGACATTGTCCTGAGACTGAAAATGTCCTCACGGCGTTTAAGATGAGGTTGAGGGTGGTGGCTGGCGAGGTCAGATGGCTGTCCCAGGAAAGCCCTCCAGGAGGGGAGGGGACAGTCCGCAGGCCATCACCACAGTGAAGGAGAAGCTGGGAGGACGACAGGGGCAGAAGGAGCACAGCTCTGAGAGGCTGGTCCTGGAGAGTTCATCTGTGGCCCCTATAATGGCTCTGCATGGAAGCTGTCAGTGCGGCTCTGTCCATTTTGTAATGGCTCAGCCAGATTTATGGTTTCTGAGTGACACTGTTTCCCTTTGCTGTTTAGAGGTGAAATAAAGCAGAAAGGAGCAAGAGGTTCATGTTCCTATTGGTGGCAAATGCATATCAATCAATGCAGTTGAAGTGGAATGATTTTTTAAAATATGTTTTATTTATTTACTAATGCGATGGGTAGGAGGAGAGAGAGAAAGAACCAGATGTCACTCCAGTACTACATTGTGCTGCCGGGGACTGAACTCAGAACCTCGTCCTTGAGAGTCCAACACTTTATCCACTGTGCCACCTCCCGGACCATGCAAATGGAATGATTCATGGGAGACCCATTGTTTATTCTCTTATGCTTCCTTCTCTCCATTCTCTCCATCTTCTCTCTCTCTTTCTCGTCCCTCCTATATGATGGCCTTTATTCTGTTTTTTCCCTCTTTCTTGATGGCTGAGCTTGCCATCTGATCATCTCTAATGGACATTTCTTGAGAGAAAGAGAGAGAGAGAGAGGGAGAGGGAGAGGGAGAGAGAGAGAGGGAGAGAGAGAAAGAGAGGAAGAGAAGGAGAGATATCTGTTATTGTTGATGGAAGATCTTTTATATATTAATCATCCAAATAAAAAATGAAGATGTTCTTTTCTTGAAAGTCATATACATACTTAATAAATCAAAGTTTTATAGAAGAAGAGACCTCCCTAAAGTCCAAGGTTGATTTTTTAAAATATTTTTTATTAGTGATTTAGTAATAATTAATAAGATTGTAAGATAACAGGGCTACAATCCCACACAGTTCCCACCACCAGAGCTCCATGTCCCATCCCCTCCATTGGAAGCTTCCCTACTCTTTATCCCTCTGGGAGTCTGGACCAAAGGTCTTTTTGTTTTTTTTCACCTCCAGTTGCTGGGGCTCAGTGCTGGCACTATGAAGCCACCACTCCTGGTGGCCATTTCTTCCCTTTTATTAGGTAGGACAGAGAGAAATTGAGAGAGGAGGAGGGAGATAGAGAGGGAGAGAAGGACAGACCATTCTTGAAGCAGACTCCCTGCAGGTGGGGAGCGGGGGCTCAAATCTGAGTCCTTGTGCTTGGTGATATGTGTGCTCAACCAGGCGTGCAGCTCTAGACCCCCCAAGTTCTCTATGGGGAGCAGAAGGTGGGAGTCCTGGTTTCTGTCATTGCTTCTCCGCTGGACATGTGTGTTGGCAGGAGGATTCATCCCCCAGCCTGTTTCTGTCTTTGCCTAGTGGGGCAGGGCTCTGGGGAGGGGAGGCATATGGGAAAGTGAGGATCTGTGCCTGATCTTTGAGCACAGACGGTGAGCCACACTATTTAGGCTCTTGTAGCTATTATTTGGGGGAGATAGTACATCTGGGGCGAGTGAGGGATGCTCAGAATATTCCTGGGAGGTGGATCATATACTTTTATAAAGCTTTAATGACAATGTGTGATTCACAGTGTCAGAAAAGTGAAGTGTTGACAGGGTGAGGCACTGGCTCTCACTGGACTTTATCTGTGTAACCTAGTGAAGTTAAAAAAAGAAACTGAATAAAAAAGATTGGAGGAGCTAATCTGTTCCGTGTATGACCTGGGTTCCAGGCTACTACCCCACACTACCCGGGTAGTGTCTCTCAGCTAGCTTTCCCTTTCTTCATCCTTTTATCTCTCTGTCTCTGCCTTTCTCTTTCTTTTATATTATTATTTTTAATTTCTTTATTGGGGGGTGAATGCTTTACATTTGGCAGTAAACACAATAGTTTGTACATGCATAACATGTCCCAGTTTTCCACAGAAGAACACAACCCCCACTAGGTCCTCTGTCGTCCTTTTTGGACCTGTATTCTCCCCCCACCCACCCACCTCCAACGGTCTTTCTCTTTCTATCTGTAAAGGTAGGCTTAGTGCAGGGAAGCCCAATAAAGATTGGTGGAAAAAAAAAAAAAGAAAAAGGAGGAAGAGGAGGAAGAAGAAAGAGAAAAGAAAAACATGGAACATGGGACATGGGACACACAGATTTTGGAGGATATAGAAAAACAATTGCGAACCGACAGAAGAGCAAAAACTCCTTCATTATTGTGTCTTATTATTTGAGGGATTCTTATTGTAGTGGCTATTGGCCTGTTTTCGTAATCTCAGTGATAAATGAGGCGGTATAGGGAGGAAAGGAAGAGGATGGCTGAAGCTGAACTTGGCTAAAGTGCCCGTTAATGGTTCTTCCCTCATATAATGGGATTTTTGCGGAGACACATATTTTTGTCTGGCCACTGTGACTGAGGTATCACCAGCCACCAGGTCATGTCCGTGTTGGTGCAGGGCTGGTCTAGGTGAGGCAGGCAGCTCTGCCTGTGCTGTATGTGCTGGAACAGCCATTGAAGACCCGGACAAAAGGCTTTTCCCTTCCAGGGCCTCCTTCTCCTAAAAACACCACCAACGTCCTCAGTTCCATCCAGGCAGTCTGACTGGGGAAAGGAAGTCCGGCAGCCACAGCTTCAACGTGTCCTAGCGGCGCGCCAAGCCGGTGCTACAGGGCCAGGCTGCGGACACGGTGCTGAGAATGTCCACACGTGGGAGGCTGTGCTCTGCTCTCAGACAGGGCCACGGATGTGGCTGCTTTGTCTTTGCTGATTGTGTCCATATTTCCGTTTCTTCATGAGCCATGCTCTTCTGGGGGGCGTAGTGTGTGTGTGTGTGTGTGTGTGTGTGTGTGTGTGTGTGTGCGTGTGTGTTTTAACAGACACATTTGACCTTAGCCAAGATCCCCAAGGGACCACTTGAGATCATCTTTCTTTTTTTTTTTTTAAATAATTTTTAAATTATTTATTTTCCCTTTTGTTGTCCTTATTATTTTATTTTTGTTGTAGTGATTATTTTTGTTGTTATTGATGTTATCGTTGTTGGATAGGACAGAGAGACATGGAGAGAGGAGGGGAAGACAGAGAAAGGGAGAGAAAGACAGACACCTGCAGACCTGCTTCACCGCCTGTGAAGCGACTCCCCTGCAGGTGGGGATTCTTAGGCCGGTCCTTGTGCTTTGTGCCACATGTGCTTAACCCGCCGTGCTGCCTCCCGACCCCTGAGATCCTCTTTCTAATCCCATGACTTTCATGCTTACAGGCATGTCACAATGTCTCCAGAGGTTACTAAAAACCTTTGTTGCTGGCTCCACTTAAGACCTATGGAATCAGAATCTCTTCTGCAAGGTTTGGTGGAGTGGAGACATATGTACCCACACACACCCCAGACAATTCCTATGCAAGTCCAAGATAGCCCCTGGGGACATTTTACCTGTGAATTAAAGCTGGGAAATCACTCTGAAATTGTAAAAGTCAGATTAACACCCAGCTCAGATTCAAAGATATTTAGGAATGCGTATGGGCACATTCAACAACTAGCATGTCTGAGCAATGAGCTTGATTTCCCAAGTCTTCTGCCTCCTAGCTGATCTAGATAATTCCCTGGGACTGCAGGGTAGGTCTTTTTTAAAAAAAATTTTATTAGTAATTTAATATTGACTTATAAGATGACTGGGGTGTAACTCCACACTGTTCCCATGGTCAGAGCTCTGTGTCTCCATTCTTGCCACTGGAAACTGTGTCCGTTTTCCCAAGGTTGCTGATTTGGGATGACTATTATTTCTATTTCTATGTGTATCCATATACATTTGCCTTTCCCCCCCGCTATGGTCCTGCCTTCTCCCCCAAAGTCACACCTACGTTTGCTACTATTTCCAAATGTCCTTCCTTTCAGACTCTTTCTAGTTCCCTTCTGACCACTTGCTTTGTGGTTGGCCACAAAGACCAGATGGAGTCCAGAGGGGATGTGTCCTAGCTTTTCTTTAACTCCAGATTTCAAGGTGTGCTTGGGTTGTCTCTCTTATTCTGTTTTTCCCAGTAAGATCCATTTCTTGATGCAAATTTGGACGCAGGGAAAGTGGCTGAAAATGGCGTCTGGGTGAATCAGTTCTTGATGGCCTGTAGGGGTGGGACCGGGGGCTTGAACCTGGGTCCTCGTGCACTGTGATGTGCGCTCTTAACAAGGTGTGCCACCCTCTGCCCCCCACACTACTGCTTTTCTTTATGCATCTAAGGAATTAGGAGATCACTCACCTGATATAAAGATAGGGATTATCATTCTGTAAGACAAGCCTAGTTTTTCTACACCTTCCTTTTGGATATTGTATTTATTTTCATATTTACTTAAGATAGAGACAGGGAGGAATTCAGAGAAAAAGGGGAGGTAGAGAGAAAGAGAGAGATGCCTGCAACATAGCTTTACCGCCTGTGAAGCTCCCCACTCGCACTGCAGGTGGGGACCAGGGGTTTGAACCTTGGTCCTTGTGAATGGTAGTCAGTGCACTCAACCTCAGGCATCATCACCGGCCACCCCCACCCCCACCCCCACCCTCGCCCCCACCTGGTGTCTTCTGTGGACTGTGAGCTCAGGGTTAAACAGGTCTGTCTGGCAACTCGCCCCACTACTTTAGCTGCTCTGGTTGGCTTTAGACCCTCATCACTTCATCCGGTTGGGAATTCAAATCCTTCTAAATCAGAGTGTGCCCAAGAGCACTCTACCCTGGATCTGCTTTCATCAGCTTACTCTGTGATGATCAATTAATACCTTGAGAAAGATTACTGGGCGACTAGCAGAAGTCAAGACAGTGGGTGGTTCTTCTCCTGTTCATTGGCAGTGACCTTCAATTTTCAGTTTCTCTCTCTTTTAAAAATTTTTTAAATCTTTTATTTATGTATTGGATAGACAGCCAGAAATCGAGAGGGAAGGGGACGAGAGGGAGAGAGACAGAGACATCTGCAACCCTGCTTCACCACTCGCAAAGCTTTCCTATTGCAGGTGGGGGCCGGGGGTTCAAACCCGGGTCCCTGCACGCTGTAACATGTGCGCTCCACCAGGTGCCCCACCACCTGACCCTTCAATTTGCAATTTCTCCCAGTCCTGGGTTCTTGATGGGTTCAGACTGAGTGGCGGGATTCCTGCGTGTGCCGCTGGGCTGCTGACTAAGAAGGAAGCTTAGTAAAAGACTTCTTCCTTCAAGGAACTCAAGACCCCATGATTGTGGAGCTGGTAAAACAAAGGCCAGACAATGAGTTCTTGGAGCCCAGACTGCTCCTCCCGCCCCCCAGAACTGCTTAGTTACAAATGGCTGAGGGCTGCAGACCAGATATGAGTTTGCGTAAGTGGGGGTGCAGGCGGGGGCTCTGCCCGGAGGTCACAGCTCCAGAGCAGACAAGCAGGCGGATGGGATCAGAGAGCACGGCACGCCACGGGGGGGCATCTGCCTTGCGCCTGCACAAAGCAGTGGGTGGAGCACAGGCTGTAGCGCGTGCACGTCCCCCCCCCCCCTCAGCTTTGAAGGGATCCCCCCGCATCCCAAGTTTCAGATCTGTACAGCTAGCGCCGTGGCCCGCAGACCTGGGCTTCTCTTGTCAACATGCTGCCAGTGTTTCTGTGGATGTGGGGTGTGGAATCGTAAGAATCAGATCTCGGTGTAACAGCTGACCAAGGGTGGCTCAAAGGAGATTCAGGACATGATCCCGTGCGGTGAATTTGCCTGTACGCTGAGCCCTGGGAGAAGTGTTTCATGTTCTTTATCTCTCTGTAGGGTTGTGACTGGTGCTCTTTCTTTCTTTTTTTTTTTTTTGACAGAGACAGACAAATTGAGAGGGAAGAGAAGGAACAGGAACACACACACACACACACACACACAAACACAGAGAGCAAGAGAGAGTGAGAGAGATTGAGAGAGTGAGAGAGATTGAGAGAGCAAGAGAGAGTGAGAGAGATTGAGAGAGTGAGAGAGCTGCAGCACTGCCTCAATGCTTGTGAAGCTCCCCCTCTGCAGCTTGAGCCCAGGTCCTTGCACATGGTAGTGTGTGCACTCCACCGAGTACCCCGCGCCCCCCTCACGGAACACATGCCCCTGGGCTCTTCTGTGGTGATGGGAGATTCTTGCCTTGTACGAGCACAGTAACCCATATTTTGTGAATGCTTACAAAGCACCACTAAGCACTGGGATAATCACACTTGACAGATTCTTATCTTATTTAAAATATAAAATAAGGGGAGTCGGGCGGTAGCGCAGCGGGTTAAGCGCACGTGGCGCAAAACGCAAGGACGGCGTAAGGATCCCGGTTCGAGCCCCTGGCTCCCCACCTGCAGGGGAGTCGCTTCACAGGTGGTGAAGCAGGTCTGCAGGTGTCTGTCTTTCTCTCCCCCTCTCTGTCTTCCCCTCCTCTCTCCATTTCTCTCTGTCCTAGCCAACAACAATGATGACATCAATAACCACAACAATGTTAAACAACAAGGGCAACAAAAGGGAAAATAAATAAATATTTAAAAAATTAAAATATAAAATAAGACCCAGGAGATAGTTCATCCAGAAGAATGAGTGCTTTACCATGCATGAGGCCCTGGATTTGAGTCCTGCCTGGTACCACATGGAAGCACCACCTATAGCACACAGCACCTGAGGAAGATCCTTGCTGGAGTCTCTGTCTCTCTGTCTCTGTCTTTGTCTCTCTCTCTCCCTCCCTCCCTATTGAGGAGGATTTAGAAATGGATTTAAAAGTCTGGGCAGAGAGAATGACAAGGAAACCTGAGTCTGGTGTATCTGGAAGTGTGTTCCTTTAATTAAAAGGACTTTCTATAAATATTAAAGTCAATTCACTTTCTTTTATAGCTTCTTTGTTTTTCAAACTGTTCCCAGCTGCAGATAATTTTTTTTTTAAATTCTTCTTTGAGATTCAGGGATTGAGCGGCAGAAAGACAGCCCGCATATGAGAGAAAGGAAGAGAGAGCTTCTCCTCTGATCGCAAGTGTCGCTCTGGCCCTTTGCTCCGGCCCCTTAGCTGCTGGCCCGCAGGCTGAAGGAGAGCTGGCCGTTCTGCAGCCAGGCTGAAGTGAGGCCTCCTCTCCACATTGGGCATCAGGGTTGGCGCACTTCACACTTGCACTATTCAAAGGGTGAGGTGGCGGGGTAGAGTGCCAGGCAGGCGTGACCTCAAGTGTAATTTCTTCTCTCTCTCTCTCTTCCTTCCTTCCTTCCTTCCTTCCTTCCTTCCTTCCTTCCTTTCTTTCTTTCTTTCTTCCTTTCTTCCTTTCTTTCTTTCTTTCTTTCTCTTTTCTTTTTGCCTCTAGGGTTATCACTGGGGCTCGGTGCCGGCACTACAAACCCACTGCTCCTGGAGGCTATTTTGTCCCATTTTACTGAACAGGGTAGAGAGAAGTTGAGAGGGAAGGGGAGATAGAGACAAAGAGAGAGAGAGAGAGAGACACCTGCAGACCTGCTTCATGGCTTGTGAAGCTTCCTCCTGCAGGTGGGGACCCGGGGGCTCAAACCCAGATCCTTATGCTTAGCATTATGTGTGCCTATCCGGGTGTACCCCCTCCCCACGTACCATTTCCAGTGTCAGAGTTGGTGGACTTTGCTAGAGCACAGGCCATGGGACAGTTCCTGGCGGAGCAGGTTAGAGCTGAATCTGGGGTGGCCAGAGACTCCTAAGGCGGCATGGCCCTTGTCTGTGAGGCGCACTTGCCGGATGAAGGCAGATGACGGCGAGTCCTAGTTCCACACCACCTGGGCCTACTGGGCATGAAGGTTTAGCTGGGGGCAGGGCCACGCCAAGCCCTCTGTTCCCACCTGCCGGGGAAGCTTCATGAGCTGTGGAGCAGGGCTGCAGGGGTCTCTCTGTCTCTTTCCTTTCCTTCACTGTTGATTTCTCTCTGTCTCTATACAAGAAACTTTTTTTTTTTTAAGCCAAGCATGCTTCATCTTGGTGACTAGTTTATAGTTTGCCTTGTTTTATTAGTACCACCATAGTGATCATGAGTGGCCAATGCCTCTGTGACTCTGCTGCTCCTGGTGGCTTTTTTTTTTTTTTCTTCTTTTAGAAAAAGGATGGGAAGAGAGGGTGAGAAATAAAGAGGAAGAAGGGGCCGAGTGGTGGCATACCTGGTTGAGTGCACAAAGACCCAAGTTCGAGGCCCCCTGGTTCCCACCTCCAGGGGGAAGGCTTTGTGAGTGAAGCAGGGCTGCAGGGTCTCTCTGTCTCTCTTCCTCTCTGTCGCCTCCTTCCCTCTCAATTTCTGACTGTCTCTATCCAATAAAGAAAGACTAAAAATTAGGAAACAGTTAGCAAGAGAGAAGCAGAGATGCTGTGCTGACACCCCACCCCCACGACTCACGCAGCTTCCTCCTTGAATGTGGTTCCACACAGTGGCTTGGGGCTCAAACTTGGGTCCTTGGATGTGAGACTGTGTGTGCTCTACCAGGTGAGTCAGCTTCTGGCCTCACTGATTTTCCTTTTAAAAATATGTTGCTTACTTATGAGAGAGAGGGGGAAGATGGGGAGAAGGAGAGAGAGAGAGAGACAGAGAGACAGAAAGAGAGAGAGCTATTCTGGCATAGGTAGGACCAGGGCGTCATCACATCTGGGACCTCACACTTGCAAATCCGGCACCCCACACTCTGCACGGTGTGTCAGATCGCAACACCCTATAAAAGCTGGTACCTGGAGCAGCGAGGTACCTGCCTCATGCCAGCCCCAGCCCGGTAGAGGATGGCTCAATGCCAGGTCACCAACTCTTGCTCTTTCTTACCCTTTTGTTTTCCACACAAAGACACCAAGACCTACAATCAGGAAACTGCCTTTCATCACCCCAGACTCTTGTCTTGTAAATCAGTGCTGCTTTTGCCACAGGAAGTGGATTTCAAAACAAAACCCCAGATAAGCACTGGGAGGGGGTGACAGCACCACCAAGCTGAGCTTCAGGGGCAGAGGCTCAGAAGCCTTGCTGCGCGCAGGTCTGGCTCTGACTGTGCCTCTGGTCCTGCAGGCAGGTCTCACAAGAGGCTGGAAAACTGGCCCACAGAGGAGGCTGCAGCTGCTGCAGGGTGAACAGATTTGACAGGACCAAAGAGGAGTGACCACTTAGCAGGCTTGGGGTTGGGGACAGTGGCGAAACTACTGAGAGACAGCATCATGGTTCTGCAAAAGTCTTTCAAGCCCGAGGCTCTGAGGTCCCAGGTTCAATCCTGGCACCACCATAAACCAGAGCTGAGCAGGGCTCTAGGCTCTTTCTCCCTCTCTGTATTTTTCTCACTGTATCTCTCTTTCACTAAACAATAAACTCTCTCTCTCTCTCTCCACATATATATAACAAAAAGCAAACAAAGACTTATTCTGTGCTGCAGAATAAGTCTAGCTCTGTCATTCTGTTGGTCACTTGAGGAGGAAGGTCTCTTGTTTCTGGGTCGTGGGCACCTCAACAATTCCAGGTCAACACTATTTTTATTCTGCCAAAGTTTCTGTGTTAACGACATGGATGTCAAGTAGAAATTACAGCATTTCTTTTCTTCTTTCTTCCTTCCTTTCATTTTCTCTTGCTCAATCACAGATGTAAGACAAGAAGCTTCTAGAAAGACCTAGAGAGATTCTCAGAGGCAGGAGCGTGTTCTGCTCTGCGTCTAACTAGATTCCTTGTGGCACCTGTAGGAGAGTCACCATTCCTTCTGAGTGGACAAACAATAGCAGGGCTGAATTTTGCTCCCTCGGAATTGGGCCTTTTTCAGAAACCCAGTGTTGGAATTGTCAGCGTGAGCTGACTGATTGCAGCCCAGGAGGACAGAAAGCCCAGAGCTGCCCCTCAGGGAGATGATGATTTGCATTCAGGGAGCCCTAGCGGTTTCCATGGGCCTGGGGTCTGTCTGTCTGCAGCCTCAGCCTTCCTACACTTCCCTGTCCTCGGGGTGGGGGGGGTCTCCTGCTCTGTGTGTCCTGTTTCCTTGTGTCTGTCACTTGCTGAAGGAGAACTCAGGGCTGGGGAAGGGCTCGCCACCACCTGGGTGATGGAAATGGCCACTTTGAGTAGAAGGGAATCCACTCAGAGGTGTTTTTATTCCCCTCTGCCTTTGGCGGAAACACAGTTGCAGCTGTCAGGCCACTGAGGCTGGAAAGAGGGGAGGGTTGCCATGGAAACTGATGTCTTCTGTCTGTGATGCTCCAGGGGCCTGTGGCCCTGCTGACAGCTGAGGTGTCTCTTAGGCTATCAGAGAGGGCTCTGAGCTGTGGTCCACATGACAGAGAGAGAGAGAGGGAGAGAGAGGAAGAGAGAGAGGGAGAGAGAGAGAGGGAGAGAGAGGAAAAGAGAGAGGGAGAGAGAGGGGGGGGGAGAGAGGAAGAGAGAGAGGAAGAGAGGAAGAAAGAGAAAGAGAGAGAGGGAGAGAGAGCGAGCCTATGGGGAGGCCAGGCTCTGGTGTTCACAGAACACTGCTCTAGGACCTAGTGCGCAGTTGTCCTGTTGCAGGAGTAAGAATAGGGAGAAGCAGTGAACTCTGCCAAGATCATTTAACTGACTGCCGCTCGCGCTCCTGCAGAGAGTCTCTTTGGAAACTGGGGTCCGGCCGTGGCGCACAGGTAGAGCCCACAGGTTATGAGGCTCCAGGAAATGGGCTCACACCCTCAGTCCTCAGCTCCACTCATGCTTGCTGAGTGGCGAAGCGGGCCTGCATTCTCTCCCCTTCCCTCTCGACTTCTCGGGCTACCTCTTTCAAAAAAGAAAGAAGTCACTGCTGCCTGGAGCAGTGTTTTTCTCGTGCGGACACCAACCCCCAGCGATGACCTGCGTGGCAATTATACGACTGGGGGCTCACATAGTGGTTTTGCTCTGGCTTATGGTGGTGATGGGGTTGAACGCGGGACCTCAGAGCCTCAGGCACTTTCATTAGTGCTTTAATATTGATTTATAAAATTATAACATAAAATGATCGATTTATAAAATTTTAACTGGTATAATTCCACACTGTTCTCACCACCAGAGTTCTGTGTCCCCCATTCCCTCCACTGGAAACTGCAGTGGTTCTCCCAAGGTGACAGATATAAGTTGACTATTATGTCCACGAGTATCTGTCTATATTTATATGGACTTGTTTATTTTTCCTGTGGTCCTGCCTTCTCTTTCTAAGTCACACCTACGCCTCCGTCTGTCTGTCCCTCCTTTTTTCCTCTTCTCTCTCTGGGTCCTGACGGAATCAGAGTTCAGAGCCCTCTGGTCATCTTCCCCTAACAACTACCTCCCACAACTTTTATTTCTGGATCTTGCTTTGCTAAAATTATTGCCAAGACAACTCTCAGAAGCCCTTTCTCCCCCCGCCCCTTTCCCTTTCACGTTGATCTGTGTCTGTTATAGGACAGAAGAAAACTGAGAGGGGAGAGGGAGAGAAAGGCCACCTGCAGCCCCGCTTCCCTGCTCACGGAGCTCTCCTCTCCCGCTTGCAAGTGTGACCCAGGGGCATGAACCTGGGTCCTTGTGCCTGGTAGCATGTGCACTCGACCAGCCCCTGGCCCCTTGCCTTTCACTTTGATACATAAAGTCCTGGCCCAGGTTCTGACCCAGGATTCTGTAGTGATCACTGAGCCGCATTCCTTTTCCTCTCTCGGCATTCCAGTCTCCTGGGATCCCTTTTCTTTTTTCCAACAGAACGCCTGGATTCCCTGCTTTTTTCTGACACCACACACAGGTGCTCTGCAACCCGGGTCTGCACAGAACTGTCCTGCCGCAGCCACCACACATGCTTGTAATGCCCATGGCGGCTTGCACGGTGACAGCTTCACTTCAGCCTTGCCCTCGCTGCCTCTCTCCTAGGTGTCTGCACACAGAGAATCTACACGAGGGCAGGTCTGATTTTTCCTTGGTTATGAGCAAAGATCATCTGATCACAATACATTGCATTTAATAATTATGTCTGATGAGCACATTAGAGCAACAATGCAAAGAAATAAGGGTCGAAATAAGCCTTGAAATGTTTGTTTTATCTTTTGAGGGGAGGGTGGAGTCCCCCCCCCCACCCCCCGCCCAAGTAGAGAGAAACTAACTACTGAACTGCCTGGGTTCAAGCCAGCTGCAGGACATCTGAGCACTCCCGCTGCTCTCAGACTTATTGGGCAAAATCCTGGAGGGAGAGTGAGAGGGCGAAGGCCAGAGGTCATGTGGGATTGGGGGCTTACAGTTTGCCTCTGGATTCCCAGGGCGCTGACTTGAGCAGACGCTTTGTGCCAGACACCCAGCCTTCCCCACCCACCTTAAGTTTCAGGATTAAAGGCCCGGGCTTTGATGTCAGACCCACTTTCTGATTCTAGATTTGTCACTGTGGCTTTTGTGAGGCCAAGCAAGCTTTCTCAGAGTTCGTGTCTCCAGTGGCCCAGGGAAATCTGGCCAGCACCCCCCCCCCCCCCCATGGCTTTCTGGTAATCTCAGTGAGCCAGTGTTGATTTCAGTGATGGAGACACGCTTAAGCGCAGGTACCACTCATCTTCCTGGGGAAACAGGAAATGAGGAAGCAGCTGAAGACGTCCAAAGGAGGCCGGGAAGACAGCATAATGGTTATGCCAACAGACTGTCATGCCTGAGGCTCCAAAGTCCCAGGTTCAACCCCTGCAGGTGTCTCTCCCCGTCTCCCTAGCTTCTCTCAATTTATTTCTGTCCTATCAGACAAAAGGGGAAAATGGGAGAAAGGTCACTGGGAGTGCTAGATTCTCCCTTCAGGCACTGAGCCCCTGGGAGGAAAAAAGTGAGAAGAACGCAGTGCGGTTGAGGGCTTCCTTATGACAATCATAGTGGTTCTCTAAGGGGTTGGGACATTGACCTTTGGTAATGGGAGCATGAGAAGCTAAACTCCTAGTGAAAGAAAGGAAGAAAATGAAAGACAGAAAGAAAGAGGGAAGGGAGGAAGAAAGGAAGGGAAATCTGGAAAATGTTATGTGTGTACTAACGGTTATATTATTGTAAACCACTAAACTCACAAAAAGAGGGAAAAAAGAATATGCTGTAAATTGAAAGATGGTTAAACATTTTGTTCTTACATCCATTTCTCTCTTTGCAATATATTTTATTTGGATCTCTGTCTCTGTCTGTCTTTGTCTCTGTCTCTCTCTATGTGTGTATATGGAGGACAGGGAGAGAGAGGGAGACAGACAGACAGACAGACAGACAGAGATTCCCCCTCTCTCTGCTCTGACTTCTAGTGGCGCAGGGCATTGAGCCTGGGACTTGGAGCCTCGGGCATAAACATCTTTTTGCAAAGTCACTATGCTGTCTCTCCTGCTCCTGAATCTTGACCTCTATTCCTTCTTCGCTGCGTCCTGTTGGATAAGGTGACTACTTGGATTTGAAGGGCCAACATTTCCCAAAGGTACAAGATAAAAAAACAAAAGGGTTTTTGTATTAGGCTGATGTTTATGTATTAGGACCTTTGAGGATCAGAGAACGCATATCTAAGGGGCTAGGTAGTAACACACCTGGTTGAGCGCACATGTTGTAATGCACAAGGACCCGGGTTCAAGCCCCTGGTCCCCACCTGAGGGGGAAAGCTTCACAAGTGGTGAAACAGGGCTGCAGGTGTCTCTCTTTCTTTTTCCCTCTCTATATCCCCTGTCATCTTGATTTCTGCCTGTTTCTATCGAATCAATAAAGATAATAAAAGTGAGAAAACAAAGAATTCGTGTATACAAACTTAATTGCCTCGCAGGGAATCAACCTACCATTTAATCCAGGGAAAATCTCCAAATCCAATAACTTTCCCGTTCCCTTTCTACCCTGCACTTGGGAATGTCCCCGGTAAGCAGAAGAGAAGCACAAGTCTACGAAACTGTCTCCAAGCAGCTCTGCGGCGAGGGCCTCGTGCTAGTGGGAACCCGCCGTGACCCTGTGCTAGGATCTGGAGCCCAGCTCGGTCCTTGATGAGATGCGTCTCTGTGTCCTGGTCTGCTCAGGGCCACGCACAGCCGGGGATCCCATCCTCAAAGCACAGCTTGGTGTCCGAGGATATCTCTTCACGCTGGAGATGCTGCCGGGGGCCCTGTCATGTCTTCTTACTTTTTCAGTGCACACCAGCCTAGGTTTATTTGGACATTTGTTTATCTGCTTGTTTAGACCAGAGCCCCACTCTGCTCTGGCTGTTGGAGGTGGCAGGGATTGAACCTGGGACCTTTTGCATATGCGACTTTTCCCTTTTCTTTTTTAAATATTTATTTCTTCCCTTTTGTTGCCCTTGTTGTTGTTTTTTTATTGTTGTTGTTATTGATGTCATCATTGTTGGATAGGACAGAGAGAAATGGAGAGAGGAGGTGAAGATAGAGGGGGGGGAGAGAAAGACAGACACCTGCAGACCTGCTTCACCACCTGTGAAGCGACTCCTGTGAAGACAGACAGGTGCAGACAGGTGGATCCACACTCCCAGCATGCCTCTCTCTTTCCCTAGTGGGGCAGGGCTCTGGGGAAGCGGAGCTCCAGGACACATTGGTGGGGTCGTCAAGTCTGGTCGGCATCATGCTGGCATCTGGAACTTGGTGGGAGAATTAACATACAAAGCCAAACAAATTGTTGAGCAATCATGACCTAAAGGCTGGAATAGTGCAGATGAGGTGTTAGGGAGGTACTCACTGCAGGCTCTTGTGTACTTCTGCTTTCAGGTATATATTTTGCCCTAGTTTATGGATACGTGTGAACATATGCTCTATCTCACGGGACCTGGACTGTATCTAGGTTTTGGGACTTTGTTAGGAAGTGAACCACCTGGAACAGAATTAGAGAATACTATGAAAGGAAAGGTCTCACCTGAGTAATGAAGTTGAAGGGTTGACATTCCAGGCCTGAAGTCTCTGGACATAGTCTGAAGTGAAGCATGCTGGGGTGGTACTCTTTGTGTTGATTAGGTTGTGATCAGTGGATGCAATATTACTTGATATGAATTGAGAGAAGCATGCAGGAAAGTGGGCCCCACCCTAAGGTTCCAGGACTGGGGTAAATTTAGGCTCTCTAGTGGAGATGTGAGGTTCCTGCTGTCTTAGGGTTCAAGAAGACAATAGATAGTGATTGCTGTCATCACATTATTTGGCAATTGGGTTAACTTTGAAGTATCCCTTTGTTAGGATTTGCCGTATGATACCCAACATCGCCATAACTTATGTCCTTTGACATTGTTTGTATATAGCTGTGCCACCGGTTGCTTCTGTTCTCCCTGGTCTAGGCTGTTGAGAGAGTCAGAGTTCTGCAGCCCTATTCCCTCCATTGGAAACTGCAGTGGTTCTCCCAAGGTCACAGATGTGGGATGACTGCTATTTCTATTATCTATCTGTCTGTCTATATTTATATTTTTATCATCCTGCCTTTTCCTTTCTAAGTCACAGGCGCATCTACTACTACTTTCAAATGCCCTTCCTTTCCTCCTCTTCTCTCTCCAGGTCCTGATGGAGTTGGAGTTCAGACCCTCTAACCATCTTCCCCTGACATTTTCCCCCAATGGGAGTATGGACCAGGATTCTTTTTGGGGTTCAGAAGGTCTGGCTTCTGTAATTGCTTCTCCACTGGACATGGATGTTGACAGGTGGATCCATACCCCAGCCTGTTTCTGTCTTTCCCTAGTGGGGCAGGGCTCTAGAAAAAAGGAGGCTGTCTGTCCATGGGTTTGATCTTTTTCTAAGTGCACCCTTGTCTTTCTCTTTTTGTGTGGCTTCTCCCTTCTTCTCTTATCTTACTGTAACTATTGATATTTCATTTTATTTTGTGAATTTATTTATAGCCTAGAGACAGAGAGGGATCAGGAGGGAACCTATCATCCCTGCCACATTTTCTCTAACTAGATGATTTATGCCTGAATATTTAGAGATGCTCTTTTAAATCTGAGCTTCATAGAATGAAATGTGATATGCTTACTTTTCATTCTGATTTATTAAAAATACATTCCGCGTGATAAAATACTTCAGAGAAGTTTAGCAATAGGTCTGTGTTTTTAAAGAGTAACTCGGCAAAGTGGACAATGCAGCTACACGCTCAGTTAAGAAGCTCTCAGGGCCTCTGCTTCTGCAACTTCTCTTCTGTCTTTCCCCGGAGACCTTGTGTTTCCTCCCTTTTGTGTTTGTGCTTCTGTGCTTTGTACAGTTCACTTTTCTCAAGAATCCCTTCATGCCAAGAAGCAGAACCAAAGCAGACCTTTCCTGAGAGGTGTGGAATATTTCACCGCGGCCATGCATTCTATCTACGGAGATGTCCCTGCTGAGTCATAATGTCGCTTCCCGCTCTGCTCTTTATTCTGCCGTGCACAGGGATGCTGTAGTGCCCCCTGCACCTGCACTGGTGCCTTTGCCGGCCTCCACGGTGGAGTTCCGGAATGGAGCTGGTCAATGGGAGGAGGTCACCTTTGTATGCTTTCTCAAACATGGTGACACTTTGCAAACCAGACTTTCAGGGGCGAGCTGAGCGCCTTCGATAGCCCCAGAAGGCTGATAGCATCAGGGACACACGCTCTTTTCAATGGTGCCGGTCTGAAGTGTGTCAGGCCGTCCCATTGTCATTTGAATCGCACTTGTTGGAGGATCTGGGCAGCTCTGCCCTTGCTCGGTGGGCTGAATGCTTCTGGGAATGGATGATACATGGCACTTGATCTTCTCTTCAACGGAGGTGTTTGTCTTCTTGTCTTTTCAAACTCTACTACTTGCTTATTTTGCTTTTCTGGAGTCTGACTGTATCTTGTGATCAAATCTAATTTTTGTGTGTGTATATAAATTATTTTTAAATTTTATAGCCTCTAGACCTTAGCAGGGAGTATGAGTCCCATCCTGAAAGAATATACTCAGTTCTCCTTTTTTAGATTCTTTCTCTTTAAATTTCTGTGTTAGCTCCCCACCTGCAGGGGAGTCACTTCACAGGCGGTGAAGCAGGTCTGCAGGTGTCTGTCTTTCTCTCCACCTCTCTGTCTCCCCCATCTCTCTCCACTTCTCTGTGTCCTATCCAACAATGACTACGTCAATAATAACAATATTAACTATAGCAACAATAACAAAAAAAAACAAGGGCAACAAAATGGAAAAAAATTTCTGTGTTACTTTTTATTTTTAACTTTTAAAGTACTTGGGAGTGAATTTCTGTTTAGTTAGCCTAATCTGGAGGTCCACGCTTATTCCCTTCCTAATGATCTTTAAAACACAGCCAATAATTACTGAGAGCCTACTCTGTCACAGACTATCAGAAACTTTTAAAAAAAATATATATATATATTTACTTATTTACTAGATAGAGACAGAGAGAAGACAGAGGGGGGAGATAGAAAGGAGGAGAGACAGACACCTGCAGCCCTGCTTCACCACTTGTGAAGCTTTCCCCCTACAGGTGGGGGCCGGGGCTTGATCCAGGGTCCCTGCATATTGTAATGTGTGCACTTAACCAGTTGTGCCACCGCCTGGCCCCATGAGGTCTTAGGGGTCTTCATGTATATTAACTCAGTTAACGCCTCTTCCTTATAACTCTGAGATGTAGCTTTTTGTAAACTATACCCTTATAGCTGAGGGCAAGGAAGCACAGAGAAATTGAATAGTTAGTTAGTCCAAAGGTCACATGCAGATCAAGTCATAGAAGAGAGATTTAAACCCAGGGCATCTGACCATGAATTCTATCCTCTCTCTCTCTCTCTCTCTCTCTCTCTCTCTCTCTCTCCCTCCCTCCCCCTTTCTTCTTATTTGATTATTACTTGGATTAGTTACTGACCTAGGAGTGTTCATTAAGTCACACTTTCTCACTTTTTTCTTTTGGTCATTTTACAAATTATTATTATTATTATTATTATTATTATTATTGCTGGGGCTTGGTGCCGGCACTGCTAGAAATCCACTGCTTCTAGTGGCCATTTTCCCCATGTTGTTATTGCTGTTGTTGTTGGATAGGACAGAGAGAAATGGAGAGAGGAGGGGAAGGCAGAGAGGGGGAGAGACAGACAGACACCTGCAGACCTGCTTCACCACCTGGGAAGCAACTCCCCTGCAGGTGGGGAGCCGGGGGCTCGAACCAGGATCCTTGCGCCGGTCCCTGCTCTTGGCGCCGTGTGCGCTTAACATTTTATCAGACTCCTATTGCTGCTAGAACGTAGGTCTAGATGTTCTGTTGTGTTCTGCAGTTCCTCCAGCAATCCCTTATCAATCTGGCCATTCAGTAGCTTTATCGTGTCTGACGTCTGCTTAGCACAGCCCACTACCCAGGGTCTTTTTCCCTCAGCCGCTGGCTGTTTTCACGCATTCTTTCTCCTATGTTTGCTTTATGCTTATGATATTCAATTAAACTATGAAATATGATTCTGATTGAAACAATGTGAAATTTTTATATTGACCCAAGTTCAATGTCCCAAGTTCAATCCCCAGCACCACCATAAGTAAAACCTGCACAGTCTCTGTTATTTTCTCTCTCTCTCTCTCTGTGTGTGTCTGGAGTTTTCTTTCTATATCTATGTCACTAAAATAAATCAATGAATAAAAATTTTAAAAAGAAATGATACATTCCCATTTATAACAGACTCTACTTTCATTCAGATATTGTTGGATGTTTGCCTAATGTGATTTTGTACATTTCTCTCTACTGCCCTCTGTAGGTTTAGTGAAACACACCCAGAAGTAGTACACCTATTTCTTTGATGTCCTTAACAGCTTTTTCTAATTTCTGTTTGTCTGTGATTATATCTGGGGCAGAAAAAAGGATGTTCATTTAAAATATTTACTTTAAATGCAGTAAATATGTAGAAAACAATCAGACCATCTTTTAGTGAATTAAAAAAGAAAAAATAATGAGCCTGTAATATGCACTGAAACAGCATTTTCCAAATTCATCAGGCATTCTTCAGTTCTCGGTAAAAGGGAAATAGAAGATGATTGCCCAGATAGAGATGATTCACTACAAAATCAGCAGGTCTGATAATCATAGGAAGTATTTCGAGTCACATCAGAACATATTCAATGAGACCTGTATTTCCAATGACAGGCATCACATTTTAATGTGGATCCTCCAAGGTAGAAAAACAAGATTGGGGGCCGGGCGGTGGCACACCTGGTTAAGTGCTCACATCACAGTGTGCCAGGACCTGGGTTCAAGCCCCTGGTCCCCCCCTTCAAGGGGGAAAGCTTCACAAGTGGTGAAGCAGGGCTGCGGGTGTTTCTCTGTCTCTCTCCCCTATCTTCGCTCAATTTCTCTGTCTCTATCCAACAATAAAAACAAATAAAATATTTTAAAAATAAAATAAAAGGGAGATCGGGTGGTGGCACACCAGGTTAAGCGTACAAAGTACTAAGTGCAAGGACCAGCACAAGGATCCCGTTTCATACCCCGGCTCCCCACCTGCAGGGGGGTCGCCTTGCAAGCAGTGAAGCAGGTCTGCAGGTGTCTATCTTTCTCTCCCACTCTCTATCTCCTCCTCCTCTCTCCATTTCTCTCTGTCCTGTCCAATCAACTTGGGTGTGTTTCTTCCTTGCAGATTTGGCTTCTTTCTTTCATCTCTTCTTCTTCTTCTTCTTCTTCTCCTTCTCCTTCTCCTTCTCCTTCTCCTTCTCCTTCTCCTTCTCCTTCTCCTTCTCCTCCTCCTCCTTCTCCTTCTCCTTTTCCTCCTCTCCCTCCTCCTCTTCTTCCTCCTCCTCCTCCTTCTCCTCCTCCTCCTCCTTCTTATTCCTTCTTTTCTTTTCTTTTTAAAAAATTTTAAAAATATTTATTTATTCCCTTTTGTTGCCCTTGTCTTTTTATTGTTGTTGTAGTTATTGTTGTTGTTATTGATGTCATCATTGTTGGATAGGGCAGAGAGAAATGGAGAGAGGAGGGGAAGACAGAGAGGGGGAGAGAAAGACAGACACCTGCAGACCTGCTTCACCGCCTGTGAAGCGACTCCCCTGCAGGTGGGGAGCCGGGGGCTCGAACCGGGATCCTTACACAGGTCCTTGCACCTCAAGCCATGTGCGCTTAACCCGCTGCACCGCCGCCCAACTCCTTTTTATTTACTTCACACACACTCAGTTGGTTCCCATAGTGTCTGCCATGTGTCCAGCATTGTTCTCTGTGCTTTAAAAAAATATCTTTAATTTTTTTATTAATTTATTAATTTTCTTGCATTTGGGACAGAGAGAAACTGAGAAGAAAGATGGAGATAGATAGATAGATAGACAGACAGACACCTGCAGACCTGCTTCACTGCTCATGAAGCCTCTTCCTGTAAGTGGGGATCAGGGGCTTGAACCTGGGTCCTTGCACATGGTAGCATGTACGTGGCTGCCTGACCTCTCTCTGTGCTTTAAGAATGCTCAGTTTTGGTGGCCTATGAGCTGGTGCAATGGGAAAAATCACTGAACTCTCAAGCCTAAGGCCCTGAGTTCGATCCCCAGAATCCTATGCTCCCCGTCTTTCTCCTCTCCCATCTCTTTCTTCTTGAGAAAGTTGACTGGGGAGAGGGCAGTAAAGCCCAGTAGCAAAAGCAACAAGATGTTCCATCTAAGATTTTGAGAGCAGTGGGTAGATATAAAGGAGAGCTAGAATGACCTTGCTTTTATTTCATTTCATTGTTTTAGCACTTTTGGTGGAAGAGGGGTGTTGGGGCTCTAGACGCAGGGCGGGCTGGTGTGGAGCCCTGCCGCAGAGGAGCTGCTGTGGGCTGGGGGCTGCGGGAGGGAGGGAGGTGGGTCTGGGGGCTGCCTCCCTCCTGCACATGTGGAGTCCGCTGGGGAGCCCGCAGTGGTCATATTTCACGTCCTCTGCCGCCTTATCTCCCAAAGCACATTTCAATTAGGTATTCCAAATCACGCGCTTTCCAAATCACGCGCTTTTCCGCCAGGACAAACGTGCCGGGAAGATAGTTACTGTGAAGGCAGCATTGGAAATACATGCCGTTGTGTGTGTGTGTGTGTGTGTGGGGGGGGGGGGGCTCTTGTAGAGAATTTCTGCTCCCTCATGGTAATCATGGGACACAGCCGTAATGGAGAGCAGAGCTGGCCTGCCGGGCCTGTGGCCAGTGCTGGGCTGGGGGAGGTGGCGCCTTCCGTCCTGGGGTTTGAACCTGAGTCCTTGTGTATGGTGACACAAGTGTGCTCTGTTTCACCAGATCCTTTTCCACTCTGCCTTGTTAAGGAGGCCACGTGAGTGGTGGTGCTCTCTGTTGTAAAGAGCTGTCTCACACACTGTCAGAGACAAGTGGCCGCTCCCTGCAGCAGAGACTGGAAGACAGGGGACCCCAGGCTGGGAGGCTTACGCGGAAGCCGTTATCTGAGAGTGTGAGGAGAGAGGAGTTTGTAGGGAGGACTGGATCAGGAAGATAAACAGGCAGCCGTGTTTAGATGTGGATGGATAGTCGCAGAGATGACGGCTGACACATGTCCACAGCCTTAGGGGAACTGTGTTGCCTTGCAGTGGGGAGACTGCAGATTCAGAGCTCTGGTGGTGGGAGTGGAGTTGACCTAGTCTGGTGATTGGAGGCCTGATATTATCCCTGAACTTCCCAGACCAAGATGCAGCTATAGGTTGGTGGTCCATTTGGTTGTCTCTTGGAGTGTGGACACCCCAAAGTGGAGAAGACACAGGATAAGAAGTTGGCAACTGGGATTGTGTCTGGACTGACTATATGATGGTTTCAAGCCAATCAATTAAACCGTGAGGACTTGCTGAGCACTAGATCTAAATGCTTATTTAAGGACACCCTTTAAAAAATAAATGCATATTTTATTTTAATATTTCTTTTTTCTCTTTATAGTCTTTTCTTTTTAAAAATTCTATTAGTCATATGTTATTGATTTACAAAATTACATGTCAACCGGGGTATAAATCCACTCCCACCACCAGAGTTCTGAATCTTCAGCTTCCCCACTGCAAGCCACTGCAGTTCCCCTAAGGTTGTGGTGGACATGGGCCAGCGTCATCTCTACAACTATCTGTCCTCATCTGTTCATAGTTTCCCCCTTTTGTCTTCCTGATCTAATCCTCTCTTCCCCTCCAAGCCACTCATGACAACATTACTACCTCCATATGTCCCTCTCCTTTCCCTTCTCTTGCTCTCTCTGGGGTGCTGATGGTTAATGTTTATTTGATAGAACAGAGAGAAATTGAAAAGGAAGGGGAGATAGACAGACAGACAGACAGACACCTGCAGACCTGCTTCACCACTTGTGAGGCTGCAGGTGAGGCCTGGCGGGGCTTGAGCCCTGGTCCTTGTGCCTGGTAAGGGGTGCATTCCACTGGGTGCCTTGCCGCCTGGCCCCAACACCATTGCTTTTGATCTGGGAATGGACAAGGGTTAGAGGTGTGTGTGTGTGTGTGTGTGTGTGTGTGTGTGTGTGTGTGTGTATGTGGAATTCCCAGTAATCTTACACAAATAGACATCGTCTGGCAACACGGAGTTCATGCATATGGACTTGACCTTTCTAGAGTATCTAACAAAAGCTTTGGGGAGTCTGAACTTGAACAGAGTGTATATTGTAGGCTCCTGACTGTTTCATAAGCCTCTCTCTCTTCCCCCTTCACAAATAACTCCTGAAGTCTATATACATCGACAGGCCCACAGCTGAACAGCCCTTCCACTGGCTGAATAGACGCGCTGCCCGGTGTGTACAAACCAGCGGCCCACCCAGGTCTCATTCTTTGCGGAAGGTTCCGGCCAGCTCTGAAGGGCTGGCCGTCTCCACACCTGGCTGCCCTCTGCTTTTCAAAGCTTTTTGTTCGCCTCTCAGTGCTGCTGTTCCAATAGGAGCAGAGTGGGGCAGGAAGCACAGATCACCTGCGTGTTTCTGCCCTAGCAATGCCGAGCTGCTGGGCCGCCTGCCTCTTCTCCTGTCTGTCACTTCCCCCATCCTGCCTTCTAGTTCTGGGGTTCCTCTCAGTGTGTTGGGGTGGCGGAGGGCTGCACACACGAGAGGCAGCTTGGCTCTCCTGGCCGCAGGGTGGCCCAGTCTAGAGGTCCTGTCCACCTTCAATCCCTTTCTCTCCCTGCATGTGGCTTCAATGAGACTACAGGCAGACATGTTTTAAAATCACCATTGGTATTTGTCTGTCTGTCTGTCTGTCTGTCTGTCTGTCTGTCTGTCTGTCTATCTATCTATCTGCCTCCAGGGTTATCACTGGGTTTCGGTGGTGCCTGTACTGCTCCTGTGACCATGTTTTTTTTTTTCTGATTATTTTTTTCATAGGACAGAGAGAAATTGAGAGAGGAGGGGGAGATAGAGAGAAGAGAAAGACAGACACCTGCAGACCTGCTTCAGCACTTGTAAAGCGGCCCCCCTGCAGGTGGGGAGCCGGGGGCTCGAACAGAGATCCTTGCTGGGATCCTTGGGCTTCATACTGTGCGTTTAACCAGCTGCGCCACTGCCCCGCCCCTCCATTGATTTTTAAACTCAGGAAGCATCTGGCTTGCATGCCTACAGTTCTTGTTTCAACTATTGGCATTTTTTAAAAAAAGATTTTATTTATTTATTAATGAGAAAGATAAGAGAGAGAGAGAGAGAGAACCAGACATCATTCTGGTACATGTGCTGCCAGGGACTGAACTCAGGACCTCATGCTTGAGAGTCCAGTGCCTTAGTCACTGTGCCACCTCCCAGACCACAAGCCATTGGCATTTTATGTAGCATAGGGCTGCTCTGGTTTCTCTCTGTTTTGTTTTTATTTGATTAGTGATTTCATATTGATTGACAAAATTCTAAGGTAACCGGGATAGGATTCCACACCCTTCCCACTGCCAGCGTCCTGTGTCCCCATTCCTTCCGTTGGAAGCTGCAGTGGTCTCCAAGCTCACAGATACGGGCCTGCTATTATTCTTATCACTAACTAACTAACTAACTGACTATATATATGCATACATATATATATTTACCTAGTTTTTTCTATGGTCCTACTTTCTCCTTCCAAGTCACACCTGATATTTCTGAATGTTCTCCTTTTTTTTCCTTTTCTGTTTCTGGGTCCCAGTGGAATTGGGACCTCTGGTCATCTTTCCCTAATATTTCTCCTTCTCTGGGAATATGGAACAAAATGATTTGAGGTGCAGAAGGTGGGAGTTCTGGCTTCTGTAACTGCTTCTCCGCTGGACATGGGTGTTGGCAGGTGGACCCACACCCCCAGCCTGTGTCTGTCTGTCCCTAGTGGGGCAGGGCTCTGGGGAGGGGAGGCTCCAGGACACATGGGTGAGGCTGTCTCCTCAGAGAGGTCAGGATGGAATCTTAGTTATAGCTGCAGCCTGCTGGCTGAAAGGTATTAAGATATAAAGCAGGACAAAATGTTTAACAAACAGGAACCCAAAAGCAGAACTCAAACAGGTGAGAATAAGGATCTTAGGGTGGAGGGAAGCCAGGAATTCTGTTTTAGTGTGCTTCCAGGTACCTGTAACTTTAGAAATACTTGAGCTGGATAGCTAACATGCAGGTAGACTAAAAATACTGTCTAGGGTCGAGCCCCCGGCTCCCCACCTGCAGGGGAGTCGCTTCACAGGCGGTGCAGCAGGTCTGCAGGTGTCTGTCTTTCTCTCCCCCTCTCTGTCTTTCCTTCCTCTCTCCATTTCTCTCTGTCCTATCCAACAACACATCAATAACAACAACAATAATAACTACAACAACAATGAAAAACAACAAGGGCAACAAAAGGGAAAATAAATAAATTCTTAAAAGTGGTTTAAAAAATACAGTCTAGGAATATGGTCTGTTTGTCACATGTAACACTCTCTTGCTCATGTAGAATAAATAAATCTTTAAAAATACTTAACTTTAAGTAAATCTGAATTTATGGATTTGGATCTGAGTTTCAGCTTTGGCTACTTATTGCTTTAGATATCTTGAGGGAAATTTAGATTATATGTCTCCGTCCTAACACTCTTTTTATTTGTATCTCCACATCTATGGTTGTTTTTTTTGTCTTAAGGTATACTTTGCCTAATAATCATATGGTTGTCTTTTCACTGTATGTGGAATATATTTAGTCTTTTAAAATTTAATTAACTAATTAACTCATGAGGAGAGAGAGAGAGAGAACAGAGCACTGATCAGCACTGGCTGACGGTTGTACTGGGGGCTGAACCTGGGACCTCACAGTCTTAGACAGGAGAGTCTTTTTGCAGAATTATCATGCTGTCTCCCCACCCAGAAATTAATATATTCATTATTAATAGATTTACTAGAGAGAAGGAGAGAGTGAGAAAGAGATGGTGTTGCTGGGAACTGAACCTGGAACCTCAGAGCCTGAGGCCTGAAAGTCTCTTGCAGAAGCATTGTGCTGTCTCTCTGGTTGAGTATACATTTACTTTTTATTTTTAAACCATTTTACTTACTGTCTCTCTATGGTCTTACAGACCAGGTATCTCTCTCTTGAGAAACATATCATTCAGTCTATTTTAAAATCTAATCTGATGATCTGCTTTGAATTGGGATGTCCATTTCCAGTTAATTTGTTAATGTCAGTTTAAATTAATCTCTGTCTTTTGTTTTCTGCATATCTTTTCCTGTATCTTTTTTTCCATTATGACCATAATTCCAATGATGGGGATAGTTTAGAGGGACAGCTTTTCAGTTTCCTAACAATATTT
>NC_080183.1:16765417-16805417 GCF_950295315.1 Erinaceus europaeus
AGAGAAGGAGAGAGAGGGAGAGAGAGAGAGAGAGAGAGAGAGAGGGAGGAGAGAGAGGGAGAGAGAGAAGGAGAGAGAGAGAGAAGGAGAGAGAGAGAAGGGGAGAGAGAGAGAGAAGGGGAGAAAGAGAGAGAGAAGGAGAGAGAGAGAAGGAGAGAGAGAAGGAGAGAGAGAGAAGGAGAGAGAGAGAAGGAGAGAGAGAGAAGGAGAGAGAGGGAGAGAGAGAAGGAGAGAGAGAGAGAAGGAGAGAGAGAAGGGGAGAGAGAGAGAGAAGGGGAGAAAGAGAGAGAGAGAAGGAGAGAGAGAGAGAAGGAGAGAGAGAGAAGGAGAGAGAGAGAAGGAGAGAGAGGGAGAGAGAGAAGGAGAGAGAGAGAGAGAAGGAGAGAGAGAGAAGGGGAGAGAGAGAGAAGGGGAGAAAGAGAGAGAGAGAAGGGGAGAGAGAGAAGGAGAGAGAGAGAAGGAGAGAGAGAGAAGGGGAGAGAGAGAGAGAAGGGGAGAAAGAGAGAGAGAGAAGGGGAGAGAGAGAAGGAGAGAGAGAAGTAGAGAGAGAGAGAAGGAGAGAGAAAGAAGGAGAGAGAGAAGGAGAGAGAGAGAAGGAGAGAGAGAGAAGGAGAGAGAGGGAGAGAGAGAGAAGGAGAGAGAGAAGGTGAGAGAGGGAGAGAGAGAAGGAGAGAGAGAGAAGGAGAGAGAGAAGGAAAGAGAGAGAGAGAAGGGGAGAAAGAGAGAGAGAGAAAGAGAGAGAGAGGAGAGAGAGAGAAGGAGAGAGAGAGAAGGAAAGAGAGGAGAGAAGGGGAGAGAGAGAAGGAGAGAGAGAGAGAAGGAGAGGAGAGAGAGAAGGAGAGAGAGAAGGAGAAAGAGAGAGAAGGAGAGAGAGAAGGAGAGAGAGAGAAGGAGAGAGAGAGAGAAGGAGAGAGAGAGAAGGAGAGAGGAGAGAGAGAAGGGGAGAGAGGGAGAAGGAGAGAGAGAAGGAGAGAGAGAAGGAGAGAGAGAAGAGAGAGAGAAGGAGAGAGAGAAGGAGAGAGAGAGAAGGAGAGAGAGAAGGAGAGAGAGAGAGAAGGAGAGAGAGAGAAGGAGAGAGGAGAGAGAGAAGGGGAGAGAGGGAGAAGGAGAGAGAGAAGGAGAGAGAGAAGGAGAGAGAGAAGGAGAGAGAGAAGGAGAGAGAGAGAAGGAGAGAGAGAGAAGGAGAGAGAGAGAAGGAGAGAGAGAGAAGGAGAGAGAGAGAAGGAGAGAGAGAAGGAGAGAGAGAAGGAGAGAGAGAAGGAGAGAGAGAAGGAGAGAGAGAGAAGGAGAGAGAGAGAAGGAGAGAGAGAGAAGGAGAGAGAGAGAGAAGGAGAGAGAGAGAAGGAGAGAGAGAAGGAGAGAGAGAAGGAGAGAGAGAGAAGGAGAGAGAGAGAAGGAGAGAGAGAGAAGGAGAGAGAGAAGGAGAGAGAGAGAAGGAGAGAGAGAGAAGGAGAGAGAGAGAAGGAGAGAGAGAGAAGGAGAGAGAGAGAAGGAGAGAGAGAGAAGGAGAGAGAGAGAGAAGGAGAGAGAGAAGGAGAGAGAGAGAAGGAGAGAGAGAAGGAGAGAGAGAGAGAGAGAAGAAACACCTGCAGCCCGGCTCCATAAAGTAAGTGAAGCTTCCCCTCTGCAGGTGGGGACCAGGAGATTTGAACGTGGGTCTCTGAGTGCATGGCAGTCTGTATACCACTACATGCCCCAGGAGCCATTGTTAAGACCTTGAATTAAATATTTTTTAAGTTAGACTTCCCTTGAATTTCCAACCGTGATGAAATAAACCCTTCTTCTGTTTATGGTAGCTTGAAGTGAATTTCTGTCGCTTGTGACACTGAGCCCTAAGTGGTGAGTGCAAACCCCTCATGACCCTGCTTTGCCCGCTTCCTCTGATCAGGGAGTGGGTCTTAGACAGGAAAGAGGGGAAATTTAACACGAGAAACTGGTAACAAGCTCTTAACTGAGCTGCATTTATTCAAGTCTTTGACGCAGATGAATGATATTCCAGGTACAGAGGAAGTTTAAGAATAAGTCTTGTAATCCAGTTGGAGTTTTTGGAGATGTGAGAAAAAGAATGAGGCAATGTTCCCAGAGACTGAAGACAGTGATAGGTGTGAACTTAAGAGTCACACTGGAGGGGGATTTGAAATGCACTGTTATCAGGAGGTCTGAGCTTAGGGAAATGTGATCCACAGAAACACGATTGTCTAAGTAAAAGCCACAAGAGTGAGTTGCGTCTCCCCAACTGAGTAAGCCGAGCTCTCAGACCCATTCACAATTGCTTTTTTAAAATTATTATTTATTTTCCCTTTTGTTGCCCTTGTTGTAGTAGTTATTATTATTGCTTTTGTTGATGACATCGTTGTTGGATAGGACAGAGAGAAATGGAGAGAGGAGGGGAAGACAGAGAGGGGGAGAGACAGACAGACACCTGCAGACCTGCTTCACCGCCTGTGAAGCGACTCCCCTGCAGGTGGGGAGCCAGGGGCTCAAACCAGGATCCTTATGCCAGTCCCTGCATTTTGTGCCACCTGTGCTTATCGCCCTTCGCCACTGCCTGACCCCCTCTTTTTTTTTTTTAATTTTTTTATTTATAAAAAGGAAACATTGACAAAACCATAGGATAGGAGGGGTACAACTCCACACAGTTCCCACCACCAGAACTCCGTATCCCCTCCCCTCCCCTGACAGCTTTCCTATTCTTTATCCCTCTGGGAGCATGGATCCAGGGTCATTATGGGGATGCAGAAGGTGGAAGGTCTGGCTTCTGTAATTGCTTCCCTGCTGAACATGGGTGTTGACAGGTGGATCCATACTCCCAGCCTGCCTCTCTCTTTCCCTAGTGGGGCAGGGCTCTGGGGAAGTGGAGCTCCAGGACACATTGGTGGGGTCGTCTTCCCAGGGAAGTCTGGTCGGCATCATGCTGGCATCTGCAACCTGGTGGCTGAAAAGAGAGTTAACATACAAAGCCAAACAAACTGTTGACCAGTCATGGACCTAAAGGCTGGAATAGTGCAGATGAAGAGTTGGGGGCCTCCTCCATTTTGTAGATAGCTAGTAGCATATTTTAGTCATATTCCCAAGGGCCTGTGGCTGTGCTAGTGTTTGTTTATTATTATTTTTTCTGCTGACATATCAGGAGAGCACTGCTGTGGGTCTACGCCAGGCAGTGCGTTTGTTACTTCCTCATCTGCAAGATCAGGAAACCAGTCAAGGTTGGATGTGAAAACCAGCACTGGGTCAAAGCTGAGGAATAAACGTTGGAGCTTGTGAATTGGCCTGTCTGGGCCTCTGTGGATGCACCCACACCCACTGGGTGCTGCAAGGCCTGGGCTCGCTCAGCCTCTAGGTTGGGCTCTTGAGGGAACTCAGGATCACTCTCAGCAGGCTTGGGTGTGACCGGCTAAGAAGGCGGGAAAACATGCGTCCGTATGATCCCTGTTGAACTGTTCCAGCTATGATCTACAAAACAGAGGGGTGTGGAGGGTCAGGCGGTCCAGTGTAGTTGTTCTTGTGACTAAGAGGGTGGGCGCAGGAGCTAACAGGTTGATGCGAACATCTTCGCAGCTGGATAAAGTGACCTAAGAGTCTGACATGAAAGTAGGTGACTGATAGATGCAGATATTTGAGGACGAGAGGACAGCAGAGACCACGGATGGAGAGTCCTCCTCATACCTGAAGGACTGTTGTAGAGACGTGGGCTTGAAGGTGGCCAGGTGGTTACAGTGCGTAAGGACCTGGGTTCAAGCCCCTGGCCCCCACCTGTAGGGAGGAAACGTCATGAGTGGTGAGACAGGTCTGCAGGTGTGTCTCTGTCTCTCTCCCTTTCTATTGCCCTCTCCTCTTTCAGTTTTCTCCATCTATCCAATCTTTAGTAAATAAAAATATGAATAAAAATAAAATTTAAAAAGAGGTGGGCTTAAATATGGTGACATAAGTATCTTCATATAAATATGGACAAAGTGTAATAAATATAAGTCTATAAATATTTATATAAAATATATTATATATAATCTATTCATATATAAATGTGAATAGATGTGAGATAAATAAATAAACGTTGGCTTAAATACCTTCAAGAAGGACTAAGACGAGTGAGGAAGCTGCCTTGAAACAAATGCCGGTCCTCGAGTTTCGCACTCTGAGAGGGAGAGGGCGTCATGTGGTTGTACACAAAGATATTCACACCTGAGGCATAAAAGGATCCAGGTTCAGTCTCTAGCACCACCACAAACCAGGGCTGGGCCGTGCTTTGGAAAGATAAAGGGAAGAGGAGGTGGAGAAGGAGAACGAGAACAGAAAGATGATTGTCTGCAGTCTTACAATCTTGTAGACCACTGTTAATCAAAAATAAAAAAATGGCTTTAAAGAAGAGCTGATTCAACACAGAAGTTATTCAAAAAGAGAGTAGCAAAAGAAGGAACGGAGGGAGAAAGAAGGAAAGAGGGAAGGAAGAGAGAAAAAGGAAAGGGAGGATGGGAAGAAGGAAGGGGAGGGAAGGAGGGAAGGGACGAAGAAAGGAAGGAAGGGAGGGAGAGAGGAAGGAAGGAAGGAAGGAAGGAAAGAAGGAAGGAAGGAAGGGAGGAAGGAAGGGAGGGAGGAAAAGGTATTCTAAGCAGTGGCGTCGGGATAGCTCAGTTGGGTCCTGCACTGTTTTGCCCTGTTCAGAACCCAGCTCTGAGCCTGGTCTCCACTGAATTGAAGGAAATGCTGTGTTCTCTTTCACTCTTATGCTGTTGCTGTCTCAAGAAAAAAAGGAAGAAAGAAAGAAAGAGGGGGTTGTGCTGTAGCACAGCGGGTTAAGTGCACATGGTACAAACTTAAGGACCGGCATAAGGATCCCGGTTCGAGCCCCCAGCTCCCCACCTGCAGGGGAGTCGCTTCACAGGCGGTGAAGCAGGTCTGCAGGTGTCTGTCTTTCTCTCCCCCTCTCTGTCTCCCCTCCTCTCTCTATCCTATCTGGCAATAGCAACATCAATAACAACAATAATAATAACCACACAATGATAAAGAGTAACGAAAAAGTAAAATAAATAAATAAATAAAATATTTTAAAAAACAAAAAAAGAAAGAAAGAAAGAAAGAAAGAAAACAAAACCAAAGACAGAAAATGCATTTTCTGTCAGTCAGACACCCACAGAATGGGAACCCGTCTTGCTCTAGTGTGGGGGTCACAGCATCCCACGCACAGCAGGTGATGTTGGCTTCCTAGTTTCCTTTCAGTCTGAAGTCTGTGGCCCCACATGGAATAGACTTTGAGCAGAACGATTCTATTACATGGACCGAGTCCGTTGCGTTGAACACTGTCCTGGTTCCTCTCTGGGCCGCCTGACTCCCTCCTTCCCGCTGAGATCCCGGCTCTGGTCGCCCTTTTGGGAGCATTTGAGGTTCTCAGCCACCTCCATAACGTGTTAGTCACTTCTAATTGCTTCTCTCCCTTAGTCCTTTGCTGGCATTATCTTCAGAATCGACATAACTGCAGCAATTATAATGACAATAGCAGCAACAAAGTATAACAGCTGCTGGGCACTCAGTGTGGATGCTCGCAGAGTGTGCTCGCTCTCGACTGCTCCTTCCGCATGCCTCGATTTAGTCCTTACACTAGCTTAGGAGGTGGATACTGTTACTGTCACTAATTCAGATTTAAAGACAGTAGTGTCTCGCCCAGGGTCACTGTTAGAGACTGAAATGTAAACATAGCCACCAACCTGACTCCCGCTGCCAGGACCAGCGATCAGTTTTCTTTGTAAAGAAACAAAGGAAAGGGGTTACGCATCAGGTTAAATGCAGGTGGCTCAAAGCACAAGGACCAGAGGAAGGATCCCGGCTCCCCACCTGCAGGGGAGTCGCTTCACAGGCGGTGAAGCAGGTCTGCAGGTGTCTGTCTTTCTCTCCTCCTCTCTGTCTTCCCCTCCTCTCTCCATTTCTCTCTGTCCTATCCAGCAACAACGACATCAATAATAATTACAACAATGAAACAACAAGGGCAACAAAAGGGAATAAATAAATAAATATTAAAAAAAGAAACAAAGGAAATAAGATTTTTTTTTCTTCAGAGAAGCTGCTGAATTCTTCACTTAAACCCACTAGAGTGAATCTAAACCATCTCTCACTATGACTTAGAGACTTACTTGATAGGAAAAGACATTTAAGTTTGAGGAGATGGCACAGTGGCTATGCAAACAGATTTTCATGCCTTAAACACCAAAGGTTCCAGTTTCAATCTTCAGCACTGCCATAGCCAGAGCTGAGTAGTACTGTGGGCTAAAGAAAAAAGAAAATATTGGGGCTGGATGCAAGGATCTGGGTTCAAGTTCCTGGTCCCCACCTGCAGGGAGAAAGCTTCACCAGTGGTGAAACAGGGATGCAGGTGCCTCTCTGTCTCTTTCTCTCTCTATCTCCCACCCCTCTCAACTTCTCTCTGTCTTTATCTAGTAAATAGATCATCAAATAAATGTTAAAAAATAAACAAACGGCTGTTTAAAAATGACTACTATTTAATCAGGCAACATGTTGTTCTGAAGGGCGGCTGGATGTGATTCCTTATTTTTTTCAGCTTGTCATTGATGGTTCTGACCATTTTTGCTTGACTTCTCCCTTTGGAAATAATTAGTATCATTCAGCGAGTTAGTAAGAATCTGGCTCTTGCTATTTGACCAGAGTTGGAAGTAGCTTCTCTAGCTAGTTATGAATACCAAGTGGCAGAATGTCTGTCTGGAGATGGGCGACCTGAATTTACTTTATGTCAGCCCAGTATTTTCCGTGAAGTTAGATCTAATGTATTTTCTTCCAAGGCTCTCCCCAAGCTGCAGTGAAAAGTGACTCCTCCTCCAGTGTATGGCATTTGAGTCTGATTCTGGGGGTCTCTTCTTTAACTTTGAATTCACCCTTTTTCAGGATAAATTCAGTAAACTCGATGCTTTCTCAAAAAAAAAATCACTTATTTGCAGCAAATAGAATTGACCACAAATTTCCAACTGAGACAAAAATCTCTCTCTCTCTCTCTTTTTATTTTTATTTTTTTGCTTCCAGGGTTATTGCCAGGGCTCTATGCCTGCACTATAAACCCTCTGCTCCTGGAGGCCATTTTCCCCATTTTGTTGCCCTTGTTGTTGTTACAGCTGTTGTTGTTGTTGGATAGGACAGAGAGAAATGGAGAGAGGAGGGGAAGACAGAGAGGGGGAGAGAAAGACAGACACCTGCAGACCTGCTTCACTGCCTGTGAAGTGACTCCCCTTCAGGTGGGGAGCCGGGGGCTCGAACTGGGATCTTTGCACCACCTGCGCTTAACCCGCTGTACTACCACCCGGCCCCTGACAAAATCTCTTGTGTCTTCAAAGGCCTCAAAGTAGATTTTATGACGTGGTCTCTGTACACATATACCCGCAGGGGTAAAGCCATCATTGAGCTGAATGAGTTGCTCTGCAGATGAAGAGAGGGCTTTGCCATGTGTGTCACAGGCTTCTGTGACCTTGTGACTGTTCCCCCTGTGGGCTTAGCCCCAAGTAGATCCTACACAGATGTCAAAAGAGAGTTAAGGACTCTCTCCCTCTCCCCCTGTGTGTGTGTGTGTGTGTGTGTGTGTGTGTGTGTGTGTGTGTGTGTGTGTACACTTCTGCAAGCTTCACTTCTTTGGGACACTTTTTTCCTTCATAAAGTCCAGCTATCTGGAGAGCCATAGATAGCTCCCTTTCTTTCCTTCTTCTTTTGTTTTCCCTCCAGGGTTATCTCTGGGGTGTGATGCCAGACTATGAATCCACTGCTCCTGGTGGCCATTTTTTTCTATTTTCTTGGATAGGACAGAGAGAAATTGAGAGAGGAGGGGGAGATAGAGAAGAGAAAAGACAGACCCCTGCAGACCTGCTTCACCGCCTGTGAAGTGACCCCCCTGCAGGTGGGGAGCCGGGGGCTCGAACCGGGATCCTTGTGTAGGTCCTTGTGCTTAGCACTATGTGAGCTTAACCTGGTGAGCCACTGCTGGCCCCCTCTTTCTCTCTCTCTCTTTCTTTCTCTCTTTCTTTCTTTCTCCCCCTTCCTTCCTTCCTTCCTTCCTTCCTTCCTTCCTTCCTTCCTCTCTCCCTCTCTCCCTCCCTCCCTCTCCCCCCTTCTCTTTTTCTTTCTTCCTGAATCCACGAGGATCTACCAGTAGGCAGCACCACCGTAAGTGCACTGATTCTCAAACACTGGCACCCCTCCCATTCTCTCAGTCTCTTCTTCACCAACAGCATTTGCAGGTGGTGTCTGTCACACAGCATGAAAGATGAAAATGGTCTGGGTCACGCTCCCTAGACTTTGCTCTCTCTGTATCTTTATAGCAGACTCACCTTCCCAGAGAGTCGCTGTGACTTCTGCTCGCAGCGTGAGCTCTCCCCTCTGAGTGTCACTTCTGTTCTCTTTGAGCTCTTCTGAGGTTTAGGACTCCCCCTTCCTAGTACCTCAGACTTTCACTTCGCCTCTTTTCTAACCACCCCACTAGGCATTTGCTCAAAATCATTTCCTTGACTTTGTGTCCTTAAATCACTCTTTATTTATTTATTTATTTATTTATTTATTTATTTATTTATTTCCTCCTCCAGGGTTATTGCTGGGCTCGGTGCCTGCACCATGAATCCACCGCTCCTGGAGGCCATTTTTTCCCCTTTTGTTGCCCTTGTTGTTGCAGCCTCGTTGCGGTTGTTATTGCCATTGTTGACGTTGCTTTGTTGTTGGATAGGACAGAGAGAAATGGAGAGAGGAGGGGAGACAGAGAGGTGGAGAGAAAGACAGACACCTGCAGACCTGCTTCACCGCCCGTGAAGCGACTCCCCTGCAGGTGGGGAGCCGGGGGCTCGAGCCGGGATCCTTACATGGGTCTTTGTGCTTTGCACCACCTGCGCTTAACCCGCTGTGCCACCGCCCGACCCCCTATACTTTTTTTTAATGTTTTATTACCTTTACTTATTTATTAGCTAGAAAATGCCAGAATTTGAGAGAAAGGGGGTGATACAGAGACAGAGGTACCTGCGGCCCTGCTTCCCCTTGCAGGTGGGGACCAAGTGCTCACACCTGTGCACTCAGCCCGCTGCACCACCTCCCGGCCCCCTTACCTTCAACTTCTCCACCTTCTGCCGCTGGACCCCGCAGTGTGAGGGCCTCGCCTATCCTTAGCACCACTCTAGTAGAACTGCATTCCTGTTTACACTCAAGTCCGAAGCAATTCATTCTCTGCTAGTGCAGCCTTCTAGTTTACCTCCACCAAATTATAATTTCTATTGTATTTCTTACCATATTGCATTTTAATGGCGTGTGCTCACTTCTTTCTCAATACAGTGAGTTTCCAGAAGGCAAGGGCTGTGACTGATATCTCTCTCTCTCTCTCTCTATATATATATATATATTGAAAACTCTATTTCCAGTTAGACATATGTCCCAACATGAGTCTATCTAGAAAATGCTTTCATTGAATTGGTAGTTGCTTGTGGACATGCCTTATTGCTCTCCACACCCAATCTTTGCTTATATTCATTTGTTCCACTCACTCTGTTATTTCAGAGTTTACAAAATACTCAAAGAACGCCTGTTCTATCATAAGCTGTACTCTGAGTCTTGATGTTTGTGGTGGCAATGTCTCCGGTGAGGGTCCTGAGCCAAGGAAACTCACACTGAGATGCAGGGAGCTAATATTACATGTGTGGACAGCATGGAGACCTGCGGGAGGAACCGCATGCAGTGTGGTGAGATGTGTGAGCTCAGAGGGTGGAAGCGGGTTTCTAGGTGTTAATTTTTATTCTGCCTCTTTGGTACCATTATCCAAGCTCATTCAATTTCCTGCAAACCGTTTTTTCATTAATTAATTAATAAACTAATTTGAATGCAGCAAACACTGGACCCTTGCGCATGGGTACTATCACTGTTCCCAGGCCAACTCTGTCACTTTAGACAAGGAATGCTATTCAGAGAGGAAGAGAAAGAAACGCCATGGTCCGGTCCGACTCCTGTGTGCACACAGCCTCTCCTGGTGGCCATGTCTGCCCATGTGCAGCTGGCCTCGAACCCAGGGCTTTAAGGAAGGCTTGCACTTTATCAGCTGAGCTGTATCTTAACCCCCGCGACTCAGCCTTTTAGTCTATAAACGGAGTATCTTAGTAACATCAAATTAAATGATGTGCTATGTATCCCTAGTAGGAATCCCATGAATTTTAGCTATGATTTGCCGTTTATTTGGTTCTTAAAAGCTTCTGCATCTGGGCTGAAAAAAAAACAACTCACTTGGACAGCGGGCTGCTTTTCTCTGTCGTGACCCAGGTTCCAGCCCTCTGCACTGAAGGAAGCTTTGATGCCTTGCCTTCTTTGCCCCCTTCTCTCAGCCTCTCTGTCGTTCTGCCTCTTTCTGTAAATTTTATAAATTTCAGCCTGCTGTGGTGAAACCCCAAAGATGACAAAAAAAGAAAAGAAAAGAAAAAAGTTCTACACACTTGTTTTCTGTGTTCCTGACGGGCATGCATGCAATGCCTTTGAGGCAAAGAGTGTTCGTAGTTTCAGCAGTGCTGTTTGCTACCCTGTACATTTGTTTAAAGGGACAGATTATCATCTATAGCCCAGGGACCAATTGCTGGATTGACGTCAAGGAAGTTGCTTTTACCACACAGGATATTTTGATCGCAATGAAATGGTGCTATCTACAAAATGAAGCTACTGGCTTTTCCTAAACTCATTTTTTTTTCTTCATAGAGATCTAAAAAGCCCATTAGTAGATAAATGCAATGTAAGTGCATATGTGAAATACAGGATTGTTTGTTTTGTTTTGTATTTTGTGTGATTCTTAACAGTAAATGGTGTTGTCAGGCAGGACACTTATCTCCCTTAGCATACGGTTTGGTACGGATGTGTTCCGGGCACAGTTCTGAAAGCAGAGTATGGAACGCAGCAGGGTGGGAAGTTAGCTGAAGGATAGCCCTGCCTCTCTTCAGTGTAAATACTTCTATGCATTTCGAATAGTTTTGAAATGCTCTACAATTCACCATTTGTATTTTACTTACTTAATTTTTTTTTTTTTTTAAAAAGTGAAAGAGGCCACTCATTCCCCACCCCCCCCATGGTAGCTTTCCTATTCTGTATCCCTCTGGGAGCATGGACCCAGGGCCATTGTGGGATGCAGAAGGTGGGAGTTCTGGCTTCTGTCATTGCTTCCCCGCTGAACATGGGTGTTGATAGGTGCATCCACACTCCCAGCCTGTCTCTCTTTCCCTAGTGGGGTGGGGCTCTTGGGAATCAGAGCTCCAGGACGCATTTTTAAGATGTGCACCTGAGAGATAATTTGCCTTCAAATGTAGCTTTGAAAACTGGTGAGTTTACCCTCAGGCCCATGGTGATCTTTATTAAAAAGGCTTGTGCACTGATTTCCTTGCCCTCAGGGTCCTGAGAAGAAGCAGACAAATTAAAATGCCATACTTGATATTTAGGATCCCATGGGGTACTTTTAAAGTGTTGGCTGCTGGGTCTGGAGCCAGGGGCTTTGTATTTCTGAAAGACCAGCACTATGAACTTTGAGTAGTTACCGAGGGAGCTCACTGAACACTTACACCTCCAGCTGAGTAGAGCTCACACCCGTTGTGCAGGTTACACAAGGACCCACACTAGGATCTGGATCCAAGCCTCAGGCTCCCCTCCCCTGCAGGGGGTCACTTCACAGGTAGTAAAACAGGTCTGCGGGTGTCTGTCTGTCTGTCTATCTATCTATCTCCCCTACCTATCTATTCCACCCCCTCCATTCCCAATTTCTCTCTGTCCTATTCAATGAAATGGGGGGGAAAATGACCGCCAGGGGCAGTGGATTCGTATTGCAGGCACCAAGCCCCGATACAACCCTGGAGGAAATAAATATAAAACAATCAGTAATAAAAAATAAAAAGATAAGTCATGTGGAGATGATGTATAGCATCATTATAGTTAATAATATAGTGGTCCGGGAGGTGGCACAGTGATAGGGTTTTGGACTCTCAAGCATGAGATCCTGAGTTTGATCCCCGCAGCACATGTGCCAGAGTGATGTCTGGTTCTTTCTCTCTCGCCTATCTTTCTCATAATATATATATAATATATGTATAATATATATATATATTGCATATTTTATCACTGCTAAGAGCGTAGATATTAACAGTTCTCATTGTGAGAATAACATTGGGACTATGTGACAACTGCTATTAAATAAACACATTGTGACAATCAATTCACAGCACATAGAAATGTTGACTCATTATTCTGTACACCTATAACTATTATGTCATGTCAATCATACATCAAAATTAAAAAAAATACTAAAATCGTATCACTAACAAGCTCAGACAAAGTAAGATACAGAAAATCTGAATAGTTCTGTGTCCAGTTAAGAAAATAAATAGGTGGGTGTGAAATTGGTCAGGTGTGAGGATAGGTTTCAGCCCCAGGTCCGAGGGGGTCACTGCATGTGGCAGTGAGAGGCAACTGCAGGGCAGGTGGAGTCTCACTGAGGTGTCTCTCCTCTCTGAGTCTCTCCCTTTTTGTGCAGAATTTAATTTATTATGAGTGATGGAACACTGGTTTCCAGAATGGTAAGATTTGAGGAGTGTCACTGCACAGCTCACTGCACCCAACACCAGAGTTCCTGCCCCCACACCCCCTAACCTTCAGGCATCCCAGAGTCTACGAGAGTTTAGCTACACTCCCCCCTTTCATTTCATTTGTTTTAATTAATGATATTCCACATCTGAGTGAGACCATCTGGTAGTCGTCTTCCACATCTATTTTTAGAAAACTACTTACTTTTTTATCATTAAAATACATGTTTTGCATAGAGACAGAAAGACATGGATCTGGAAGGGGGAGAGAAAGAGAAACATCTGCAGACCTGTTTCATCCTTGATGAAGCCCCCCCACCCAGAGGTAGGGACCAGGGGCTTGAACCTGGATCCTTGGGTATGGCAGTATGTGCACTGCCCAGACCCTTGTCGGTCAGCTTTCCTCCACTTGGTGTCATCTCCTCCAGTGCCGCCCGCTTAGACCCTGGGGCTCACGGGAGACGGCACCTGCTTCTGCCTGTGCTTCTTAAACATCGAGGACCTTAGTGACCTTCTGAAGAAATCCTGGTTGCATTTTGTTGGGTTTTCCAGCAATATCTTGTTGTTTTTGCTGGCTTATTAGGAGAGTGAAGTGAAAAGGATCCAACTCCGTAGCCATGCTGAGTCTCTGTTTCTTTCTATCTGTAACTGAAAAAAGAAGAAAGTTCTCCAGGAATAGTGAATTCATGCAGATACAAGGTTTAGGGAGCAAAAATAGATAAATAAATAAAAGGAAAAGATAGAGACAATATATTTGTAATTAAGGAGTTTTGTTAAAGGAAATATATAAATTAGGACAGGATGTTGATGTCTGTTATGACTATGAAATATGCCTTTGCAGAATATAATACGTAAGCACATGTGTGAGTCTGTTCACGTAAAAATATCTACATAATCAGGGTGTGGCTTGGGTTTGGCTCCAGGGCTATAATTTTCTGACCTCTGCTGCAGTGGAAATAACAGGCAAAAGCAGATAGTTACTTCATGTTTTTTTTTTTTTTTTCCTCCAGGGTTATTGCTGGGCTTGGTGCCTGCACCATGAATCCACCGCTCCTGGAGGCCACTTTTTCCCCCTTTTGTTGCCGTTGTTGTTGTAGCCTAGTTGTGGTTATTATTATTGCCATTGTTGATGTTCATTGTTGGATCGGACAGAGAGAAATGGAGAGAGGAGGGGAAGACAGAGAGGGGGAGAGAAAGACGGACACCTGCAGACCTGCTGCACCGCCTGTGAAGCGACTTCCCTGCAGGTGGGAAGCTGGGGGCTCGAACCGGGATCCTTACACCGGTCCTTGCGCTTTGCACCACCTGCGCTTAACCCACTGCGCAACCGTCCAACCCCCCTACTTCATGTTTTAATATATCAAGGTATACGGTCAAAGTTCCCATGGGCTTGCACTGAAATAAGGACGTTTAGTTTGATCCAAAGTATTTACCACGGTTTACTGGAGGAGAAAAAATGTAGACAGATCTTTTTTTCCCTAAGTTTAATAAACTTAGGGAAAAATAAAAACTATTCCAGAGTGAGGGAATAACATCAAAAAGACACAAAAAAGAAAGAAAAAAAAAGAAGAAAAATAGCACAGCCAGTAATAGCAGCTGACATGTAGTTAGTGCTTGTCAATAATTCTTTGAAGTATTTGATGTGCACTAATCTCTTCTGGCTGGAGTGATGTCAGAGAAAGTTGGAGATGAGTGTGTGTACCAGAGGTAATTATGACTTGCTTCTCTGCATAGGTGAACTTAGGTGGGAGAGGAGCAGAGGAGATGCAATGAGTAAGACTTGTCAGCTTGATTAGGCGTTATGGGGAAGGGCAGAGAGAGGTCACAGGTTTCTGGTTTGACTGACATTAATGGAATATAGAGAAACCAGAGCAGAGGCCGACTTAATGGGGAAAATGCTAAGTTTCACATTGATGTAGGCAGTAATTGTGTCTTAGGAAGATCTGGTCAAGTCCAGACAGCGGAAATTGGAACTGTAACCAGAATATAAGGGAATAGTGCAACTAATGAGAACTCATTAAATCAAGTAACAAAACCCATCGAATCGAAGAACAAACTCACCACTCAAGAACACGGGCTAGAAGAGAGGATCATGGGAGTCGCTGGTAATTTAGCGCAGGTCGGTCAGGAAAAGCCAGTACTCGGACCCTCAGAGAACGCGGCAGGTGACGGGAACCCGAGAAGCTACAAGTAGTCTAGTCAGCAGACCCAAATGCCCAGGTCTAGAAACTGGAAAACTCAGAGTGCCATTCCAGCTGAGAGCTCAGGGAGTCACTTTGCTTGGCTGTGACTCAGAGACCTAAGCTTTTCTTTTCTTTTTTTATTACCTCCGGGGTTATCACTGGGGCTCAGGGCCTGCACTACAAATTCTCTGCTCCTGGAGGCCATTTTCCCCATTAAGTTGCCCATGTTGTTACCCTTGTTGTTGTTAATGTTATTGTTGTCATTGCTGTTGTTGGATAGGACAGAGAGAAATGGAGAGAGGGGGGAAGACAGAGAGGGGGAGAGAAAGACAGACACCTGCAGACCTGCTTCACCGCCTGTGAAGCGACTCCCCTGCAGGTGGGGACCCGGGGGGCTTGAACTGGGATCCTTACGCCGGTCCTTGCGCTTTGTGCCACCTGTGCTTAACCCGCTACTCTACCACCCGGCCCCTGAGACCTAAGCATTTTGAAATTTAGAGGCCACAATGCCCATAGACTTGGAAAAGTAGAATGTGCGAGAAGTATGAAATGTTGAAACAATGTTTCAAGGCATGATTCCAAATCTTACTCATATCTGTTCAATCAGGTGAAAACGAGAGCTTACTAATAAATAACTCTAGACTTATACTGAGTTGCTGTATTTTTTAATGCAGTGCATTCCTTTTTGCAGTCCTAATAATTCATGTTCTTATAGCCCTAGTATTGATTATCTGTCATTAGATTTTACTGAAGTTGTGGCCTTGAGGGGCTCAACATCAATGTTATGATAAATTGAAGAAGTCACAGGTGTAAAACTGTAAAGCTTAGGGGACATTTTTTATTTGAATAGCAAATGGCCCTCAAATCTTGCTGATAGGAGACTTAAAAACACCAGACTGTGGAAGACAGTATCAGCTCAGTTGAGTTCAATCCAATTTAAGTAATTCCTTGAATGCCATGAATTTAAGTTTACAGTGGCAGGATAGGCCTCTCTCTCTCTCTCTCTCTCGCTCTCTCTCTCTCCCTCCTTCCTCTCACTTTTCTCTCTCTCCCTTTCTTCCCTTTCTCCCTCTCCCTCCCTTTCTTTATCTCTTCCTTTCTCCCTTTCTCTCTCCCTCTCTTTCTCTCTCTCCCTCTTTTTCTCTCCCTCTCCCTCTCTCCCCTTTCTTTATTTCCTTCTCCCTCCCTTCCTTTCTCTCTCCCTCCCTCTCTTTCTCTCTTTCTTTTCCCCTTTCTCTCTCTCTCTTCCTCTTTTTCTCTCCCTCTCTCCCCTTTCTTTCCTTCTCCCTCCATTTCTCTCTCTTTCCTTCATCCTCTCTCTCTTTTGCTTTCAAACAGCCCCCACATATCCATTTTGAATAGTAATTGTACAAGTGTTTTATAGCAGCTTAAGTATGAAGAATTGAAGGCAGGCAGGTAGCACAGTCCTCTGCCCTGTGTGTCTGAATCAGTGCTCAGGCAGAGTCCAGCGTGTGCTGAGATGCTAACGTCTCTCCATCTAGAGTGTTGCCTGTGAAGGATCTTTTCTAGAATCAGCTCAACTAAAATACTTTCAGCACAAGAACAAATGCCAGGGATGAACCACCAAGGGATGATCCCAGGCATCTAAATGCCTTGTACGCTTTGAGAAAGGACCGTGTCTATTTCTATTCCCATGACCCGTAGGCCCAGGCACTGTGGCTCCAGCCAATGCAGACTGGATTCTGCTCGGGCCCCGGCTCAGTGCAGCTGAGACAGGCTGTGCCGTGCGGCTGTGGACTCTTTCCAAATGGTGATGCCAACCACAGGGAGTTGTGCCAACCCCATCTATATAGGTTAGGGGAAGGTGTTCTTGTAAGACAAGACTAAGTGCTGGGTGTAGCATCAGTGGGGATTGGCCAGAGCCACTGGCCATCTTTCCTTCCTAATCATACTGATTCATAAAAGAAAAAAAAATTTTCTCCCAGGAAAATGAATGAACCAATTCTGACTTGAAGATAAGCAGATTACAAAGGCTACATCTACCATGTCTACCATAGCAGTTTGTTAGGAGAGACATTTCAGGGGAAGTTAAGCTGACATGGGGTGGCCGGGTGGTGGCACATATGTTGCAATACACAAGGAGTCAGGTTCAAGCCCTCAGTCCCCACCTGCAGGGGGAAAGCTTTGCAAGTGTTGAAGCAGGGCTGCAGGTGTCTGTCTGTCTCTCTCCCTCTTTATCACCCCCACCCATCTTGATTTCTGGCTGTCTCTATCCAATAAATAAATAAAGATAATAAAATAAATAATAACAAAATAATTTTTTAAAAAGCTGGCATTAAAAAAAAAGAGGTGAAATCCACAGTCTGTTTCTATGGTGGCTCCATGAAAATACCTCTGTGACTGCTCCCTCTAAGGCCGTTCAGGCAGAAACGAAAAAAAGAAAAAAGAAAAAAAAAAAGGAATGCTGAGAGAGATTTGAAGCTTGTGGAGTCCGATAACAGGGCTAGTTGACAGGTTTCCCTCTAATGAATATCTTGGTGTAAGTGTGTTCTGTTCTCAACCGCCCTGGAGCCCACAATCAGAAAGTGTGGCGAATGTTCATCATCTTTATGTGGGTGTGGGATTGGGCCTCCCACCTGGAAGCTAGATCTGCCTGTCATAACGGAGCAGGCCACCGCCCTCACTAGTCCTGCTGGGCATGGCAGGGTCAAGGGACCCAAGGCATGAAGTGACCCCCTCAGGCCACCGCCCTCACTAGTCCTGCTGGGCATGGCAGGGACAAGGGCCCCAAGGCGTGAAGTGACCCCCTCAGGCCTGGGTGGGTGGAGTTGGCTCTCTGTGCTATTTCCTAAAGGCCAGGTTTTCAACTGCACTGTCAAGACTGTTGGGGTGTTTCTGGCTTGTTTCGATTTGATTTCATTTTGCAGGGCAGCCAGGCAGCCCACACACTGATTTAAACTAGTGCCCGAGGGCGTCCAGGGCTGTGCCAGGCAGGAAGCTGCAGTGTGGTTTCTGGAGGTTTTGACACACGAGGTGCAGATGCTAAGATGCTAAGGCAGGAATTCAGATTCCCTGGTGCGGGTGGTGACCACGCGCAAGGACCGGCGTTTGAGTCCCTGCTCCCCACCTGCAGGGGGAACACTTCACAAGTGGTGAAGCAGGTCTATAGTAGCTTTCTCTCTCCTTTTCTCTCTCTCACTCTCTCTCTCTCTCTCTCGTCCTCCAGGCTTATCTCTGGGGCTCGGGACTGGCACTATGAATTACACTGTTCCGGAAAGTCACCTTTCCCCCATTTTACTGGAAAGACAGAAACTGAGAGGGAGGAGCAGATGGGGGTGGTGGAGGCGGCACACTGATTGAGCACACATGTTACAACACACCCAGGTTTGAGCCCCCAGGCCCCACGTGCAGGGGGAAAGCGTTGCAAGTAGTGAGGCAGGGCTACGGGTGTCCCTCTGCTTCTCTCCCTCTCTGTCACCTCCTTCCCCTTTCAATTTCTGATGGTCTCTAGCCAATAAAATAAAAATCAAAACATTTTTTAAAAGAAAAAAGCCATTCTGCTTATATATTAAAACAAACAAACAAACAAAACAAGGCTGGAGCTGGTCTGGCAGAAAATAAACTCGTGTAAATGGATTTGCCTATGGGAGAAATCTTGTTTGATGAGTGAGGACTTCGAATATAGCACTGAATGTTTCTGCAAACAGTGGGGAGATGGGCTTTCTGAAGCTAGGCCCCTGGCTGAACACCCTTGCTTGGAGAACACTCATCCACATGAAGAAAGGGACCTTGATCATACGGGGGGCCAGGGGATCCTCACTTCATCTGTCTGCTCAGATGAGTCCTGAATGCTCAGAAAGGAGAAGAGATCATTTCATGCCTAGCGCCTGTGTCTTTCCGGGTGATTTTGGCGGGGACGTTGTTTTTTCTTTTCTTTTTCACCATGCTTTGAGTATCTGCGCGGCTGGGTCAGAAGAGGATGTGGCTTCAGAGCCGATCTGTTAGTAGTGAATGTGGTGCGTGGAAGTTCCTTGATTGTTTCCTGGAGAACAAACAGCCTGGTATGTGTAGACTGTCAGACGAAAGGGGCGTGGGGAGGCAAGTGGCTTGTCCTTTATCCTGGTGACTTTTACTTCTTTTTTTTTATTAAAGATTTATTTATTCATGCAGAAGATAGGAAGGGAGGGAGGGAGAGAGGAGAGAGAGAGAGATCACTCTGTTACATGTGCTTCCAGGGATTGAACTTGGGGCCTAGTGCTTGAGAGTCCAACACTTTACCCACTGCACCACTTCCCAAGCCACTAGGCATAAATAAGACTGACTGGCAAAGGGCCTGTGTTGTACAGACTTTCTGTTACCACACTCAACAACAATCCTTGAGTTGTAATGTTATTTCAATTTTTAGCCCTTGTTTTAAGATTTTAAAATGTGCTTTTAGGCTATTGGGCTATATATACTATAATGTGAATACTAAACTTATATTACTGGTATCTTACTGCATTTACCTTTGAGTGGCTTATTTTTTATTTCATCTGACACTTTCAAGATTTATCTATACCAATTCATGTGTGTTTCATGTTTTCAAATTAACTGGCATTTAGTGTTTTGTCGTTGGGATATACTTAGACTTCTCTTATATTGTTTTCAGTCTTAAACTGAGCCCTTAGTGAATACCTCCATATGGTATCAGATTTGATCTCAGACATGACTAGAAGACCAATTGCCTGCTGGGCCGTAAACTAAGTCTATACTTAACACTTACCGCTAGCAGATGTTGTCAAGTTCCTCTCTGAAGTAGTGCCGACATTTATGACCTCTCCAGTAGATTGTAAATGTTCTCGCCTCACTGCATCCTTGATAATATTTGTCATTCCCAACATACCAGAAATATATATATGATGCGCTAACTACACAGAATAAACAGTAAGTTCTGTGCGCACAGTCCTCTCTCATTTCCGGCTCTTTGCTTTTACTGAGAAAGTAAAGACAAAAGGGACACAGACCCCATTTCCTCCTCCTCCTGCCAAGCTGCCCTTGGAGGGAATCTCCCTGTCATCAGGTAGCTGGCGGCTGTGTTGTCTTTCTTCTTAAAACTCCTGTGGTTCCTGCATCTTTACTGGAATTTCTTGTTCTTCCTTTAATATTTCGCAACATGCCATTTTTAAAAAATGCCTTTACATGTGACAAGAACACCCACATTGGAAGATAAAGCCCAGCAACCTAATACATAGACTTTGCACGATTTTACATGGTAACCGGAAACCAGGTGCTCTGTTTCTCTAACACCTTTTCCTCTGGAAATCTACCACTCGTACGCACTCATCCTCATGTGCTGTCCCCTCCTGGCATACCCATGGGCAGGCAGGAAGTCCTGTGTTTTCCCTAGACCTTTAAAATGTGTGATTGACACTTGAGTTTTTCTGACTGGTGATTGCTGCCATTTTTCTCGCGGGAAATTGTAGTTTCAGTGAAGCTCTTCTAGGCTAGTTAGCCTTCTTACTGTGACGGTCGACGTTTTGATAGCTAACCTTTTTTCTTTTTAACACTTATTCTTTTATGTGCCTTTTTCATGTTTAAAATATTTGTCTACTTATTGGTGTATTTGTTGTTGCCTCTGGGGTCTATGTAACTGGCACTATAAACCCACTGCTCCTGGTGGCATGTTTCTCCATTTTATTGGATAAGACAGAGAGAAATTGAGTGAGGAGGGGGAGACAGAGAGGGAGACAAGACAGAAAGACAGAAGTGAAGTGTCCCCACTGCAGATGGGGAGCTTGGGGCTCACCTGTGTCTTGCGTGGCCTTTGCACTTATTAGCCTGTGTCCACTTAACTGGCCGCACCACTGCCTGGCCCCCCTTGAACATTTATTTACAATTATTAACACAAAATATTCACCTTTTAAAAAAAGTCTGACAGTGAAACAAAGAAAACTTTACCTGGCCGCTTAGTCCAAAGACCCAGCTGTGTTAGAGATGAATCCTGAATCCCCCCCCCCCAATGACTATAAATGACTGATTTCAGTGTGATTAACTAAATGCAGCGGCATATCCACATTCTCCCAGGGAAAATGCACGGAGATGTCTCAGCCAACCTTGGAGCCACCTTTTTAATTTCTCTAAAGGTTTCTGACTGTGTGCTTCTGTCAGATGGTTCTGTCATAAAGAACTAGAAAACGGCTGGGCAGAATAGAAAAGTCATCAGTCCAAGAGGCACCTGAGACTCACCAAGTAAGAAAGGACAAGGAAGGGCGCTGCTATACAAACACAGTTATGGAACCTTCCAGCAGGAAGGCAGAGGGTTACGGTGATGAGACAGAAGATAATAGAGAGGGACCCAGAAAAAGAGAAAAAAAAAGCATAATGAATAAAAAATAACCAAAACAAGTGAATTATCCTTTCAATGAGCTGTTGTAAAGATTAAAATAAGCAATTCTTTTTTTAATTACTTATTTCCCCTTTTATTGCCCTTGATTTTTATTGTTGTTGTTGTTATTATTGTTGATGTGGTCGTTGTTGGATAGGACAGAGAGAAATGGAAAGAGAGGGGAAGACAGAGAGGGGGAGAGAAAGACAGACACTTGCAGACCTGCTTCACCACCTGTGAAGCGACTCCCCTGCAGGTGGGGAGCTGGGGGCTCAAACTGGGATCCTTATTCTGGTCCTTGTACTTAACCCACGGCGCTACCACCCGACTCCCAGACCTCATGCTTCTAAGTCTAGGGCTCTGCCTAAGGATCCCAGTTCGAGCCCCCGGCTCCCCACCTGCAGGGGAGTCCCTTCACAGGCGGTGAAGCAGGTCTGCAGGTGTCTGTCTGTCTCTCCCCATCTCTGCCTTCCCCTCCTCTCTCAATTTCTCTCTGTCCTATCCAACAACAACAACAACAACAACAGCTATGACAATAATAACAACAAGGACAACAAAATGGGAAAAATAGCCTCCAGGAATAGTGGATTCATAGTGCAGGCACCAAGCCCCAGTGATGACCCTGGGGGCAAAATAAATAAATAAATAGATAGATAGATAAATAAATAAATAGATAAATAAAACCAAATGGAGATAGTGCCAGAGAGTTCTGGGGAAGCATCAGCAAGGTGACGTCCGCATCCTAGACATCTCTAGGGGAAGAGAGAGGGGACTGAATTCCCGTCTGAAAGCCATAGCCCGATGTCCCTCTCATGCATCATGTCTGAGGAATTCTATGAACTGTAAAGAAAACAAATTCAAACCCATATACACCAAAACCAAAGAATGACAACAGAAAGGATACAGAATCTTTAAAAAGCAGCATTAGGGGGATGAGGTGACAGCTTAATGGTTCTGCAAAAGATGTTTAAGCCTGAGCCTCTGAGCTCCCAGTTCCATCCCCAACACCCCCGTAAGCCTCAGTTGAGTAGGGCTCTGGTCTCTCTCTCTCTCTGCTTTTATTTCTTGCTTTCTGGATTTCTCATAAATTAATAATTCAAGCATTAATATTTTTTAAAAGCAGCTAGAGTAAGAACAAAGAGTCACCTACTTAAGAGGGAATGGCATGAAACTATCAGCTCAATAGAAACTATAACTCCAGGGGCCAGGCTGTGGCTCACTGGGTTAAGGGCACGTAGTGTGAAAGGCAAGGACCCAGAGATCCCGGTTTGAGCCCCCAGCTCCCCAGCTGCAGGGGCGTCTCAGTCCAAGTGGAAAACATGTTTTCAGGTGTCTCTCTGTCTCTCTGCCCCTCAGTTTCTTTCTGTCCTATCTAGTAACAATGTTAAATGGCTGCCAGGAGCAGTGGATTCAGCACAGAGCCCTAGCAATAACCTACGGGGAGAGAGAGAGAGAGAGAGAGAGAGAGAGAGAGAGAACAAATAGTAGAATATACTGGCTTAATATATTCTAAGTGTTGAATAAGATGAATCTTGCACACACACACACACACACACACACACACACACACACACACACACACACACACACACCCGTGTAGTTATTACTAGAGGAGAGAAGGCTCTTTAGGCCCAGGAAGGATTCAGAGGCCCTAGTGGGGGTTGTGTTGTTCTGTGGGAAACTGGGGAATGTTACGCATGTGCAAACTATTGTACTTACTGTGGAATGTAAAACATTAATTCCCCAATAATAATAATAATAAAGAATCTTAAGTGCTTTTTTTCAAGTTTTTATATACTGGGTACCAGAGTTAGTTAAACATTTCCAAGTGCACTTGGAGGTATGGCTAAACAAAAACCCAAGAGCATAAAAGAGCACTAGAAATAATGCTATCAGGAAATCATATATTAGAATTATATGGAAAAAACAACTTTGAAAATAGCTGTAATAAGTATTCTCAAGAAAATGGACAGAATGAAAAAATGGTGACTGAGCTGGTGTATGAGCATAAAGTGGATGTTCTAGAAGGAGATACAGCATCCAGAATGAGCAACACATAGATCTGTCAGTGGGGGAACCATACTTAGTGGAAGAAGCCATCATCATCTGTTCATAGGTTAGGAGAAAGTACAGAGTGAAGAAAAAGAAGATGACACCTTTAGCAAGGAAGCAAATGCATTTGTAATGTAGTAACAAGAAATATATAACAAATTAGGGTAGAAAAAGTGGCTGAAGATTTGTTGAGTCATTTCTATTGTGGGGGGCAGGGCGGTAGCACAGCAGGTTAAGTGCACATAGTACAAAGTGCAAGGACCTGCTCAAGTCTCTGGGTTCGAGCCCCTGACTCCCAATCTGAGTGGGGAGTGCTTCATTAGCAGTGAAGCAGGTCTGCAGGTGTCTTTCTATCCCCACCCTCAATTTCTCTCTGTCCTATCCAATAAAAATAAAAGTAAAAATAAAAATGACTACCATGAGCAATGGATTTGCAGTGCTGGCACTGAGCCCCAGGGAGACAAAAACAAAAAGCCCCCATAATTTCTGTTGTGGGGCAATGGGTCTGAATCACCAGTCAGGGATTGTCAGCAGGCCCAGCGTGGTCCATAAAAGAATTCTGAGGTCCAGCAGTGGTGGTGCAGGGATTGCAATGCTGGGCTTATGGACAAGAGGCCCCGAGTTCAACCATGGTGTCAAAGTGATGTCTAGTTTTCTTTCCTCTGTCTCTCTCTCTACCCATATCATTAATAAATAAACCCTAGAAGAACAGAGAAAACTGCTTGGTATTAAAGGAAATATAATATTTATGAAAACAGATGAAAGTTAAACCCAGAAGGAAACTGAAAAGAACCAGAGGAAAAGATTTATTGTCATCACAGAAGCAAAAATAAGATTTGTGGTTGACCTCTCCAGAGAAATGATAAAATGATAGAAGCTGGGATACAAAGCAAAAAACAAAACAAACAACAACAAAAAACCCATCCTCAACATGCTACAAAGAAAAAAAAAACTCTCACTGGTAGAGTTCTGTAATTGTAGAAAAATAGTCTTAACCATGACAAGTGATGTTTGCAGACAGACAGAGAGGGAGAGCGATTCCTGACCTATCTGCTTTGCAGTAAACACTGGAATAGATTATCTGGGCAGAAGGGAGGAAGTTTCAGTTGGAAGCAGCAAAATGAAAGAAGGGATGAGTAGAAATACCAAGTGGAAGTTATTGCAGAGAAGGTGATTGATTGATTAGCGCTGGCAGGTCAGGGGCAGCTCACCTGGCTGAGCACACACACTGCTGTGAGCAAGGACCTTGCAGGTGGGGACCAGGGGCTTGAACCTGGGTCCTTGCACACTGTAATGTGTGCACTGAATGCTGTGCTCTACTGCCTGGCCCCTGAAGACCCTTTTCTATATGGATACAAATATCGTACGAGAAAAAAATTAAAAATAATTGGGAATTAGAATTGAAGAGTTTCTGGGTGCCAGGTGGTGGTACAACTGGTTAAGTGCATACATTACAATGCACAAGAACCCGGGTTCAAGTCCCCAGTCTCCACATGCAGGGCAGGGGAGAAAGCTTCAAGAGTAGTGAATCAGTGCTGCATGTCTCTCTCTCTCTCTCTCTCTCTCTCTCTCTCTCTCTCTCTCTCCCTCTCTTTCTCACCCTTCCATTCAATTTCTGGCTGTCGCTATCCAGTAAATAAAAAAGATAATAAAAATATTTTTAAAGTGTTTCTGAATCACCACACCAAGACACTCTGTAGTTTCAGTTTTCAGAATGATTTATAGCAGTGATGTGTATACTGTCTGGGGCGACCTTGACTTCTTGGACCATGGTAGAGAAGGAAGCAGAAGTTAGTAAGTTAGTTAGTTTGCTTTTGTTTTTCCATCATCCCCAGGTACGTAATAAACTTGGCAATGTCAATAACTCTGTGAACCTAAAGGGAAATGCCTGGATTGGGGTCTGGGCAGTAGCACACAGTGTTAAACGCACATAGTATGAAGCACAAGGATCCCGGTTCGAGCCACTGGCTCCCCAGCTGCAAGGGTGGTCACTTCATAGGTGGTGAAGCAGGTCTGCAGGTGTCTGTCTTTCTCTCCTCCTCTCTGTCTTCCCCTCCTCTCTCCATTTCTCTCTGCCCTATCTAATAAAGAAAAAAAAAATGGAAAAAATGCCTCCAGGAGCAGAGGCTTCCTCTTGAGCTCCAGCAATAACCCTAGAGGCAAATAAAGAAGGAAATAAACAGATAAAAAGGAAAACGTCTAGATCTTCTAAAAGAGCTAACTTTTTTTCCAGGAAAAGTTTTCCTAATATGCTTGGTTGCCAGTGCTGGCAATGAGAAGACACTAGTTCAGGGCCAGCTCTCCCTCCATTCATGCCTGATGCCCCGACTGGGTCCCTCCAGAGCGGGGGGATTGTGTAGAATCTATCTTGCCTAGTCTGAAGCAGTCTTTTCACGAGCTGCCGATTCTCATGGAATTATGTGTCACTTTCCGCCTAAATCTGCGATCATGTGGTGGTCACCCTTCTCTTGCGCTTGGTTTCTCCAAGCTCCATCCAAGATGAAACCAAGACGATGACGCTATGCCATCTTTCCTGACAGCTGAGCAGTGCCCGCTTGTGTGTTAAGAACGAGGCCAGACAGGGAGAAGATAACGTCGCACTTGGGCTGGGTTGGGCATGTTGCACCCAAGCAAAGGACTCTGGGGCTGGGGGTGGGGGGCTGGTGGGGTGGTGCTTTCGGGTCTGGGTGCATGTTGGTAATTAAATAAATAAACCAGCAAATACAATATTTTTAAAAGGAAGCTGGAATTAATGTTCAGACAGTCTGTGACCGGGCCCCCAGCTCATGGCCATTCACCTCCTCTTCCTCATTAGATGGCTTTCTTTTAAGGATTTATGAAAGTGAGAAACGGGTTTCCTAAGGCGGTTACATATCAAGGGGCCACTTTCTACTGCTGCACATAGAATGAGTCTTTTAACATATGCCTTTTAAATTAAAGATTTAATAATGATTGACAAGATTGTGGGATAAGAGGGGTACAATTCCATACAATTCCCACCACCAGAGTTCTGTGTCCCACCCCCACCCTCCCCATTGGAAGGTGCCCTGTTCTTTATCCCTCTGGGAATATGGACCCAAATTCTTTATTGAAGGAGCAGAAGGTGGGAGTTCTGGCTTCTGTAATTGATTCTCCACTAACATGGGTGTTGGCAGGTGGATCCACACCCCCAGCCTGTGTCTGTCTGTCCCTAGTGGGGCAGGGCTCTGGGGAGGGGAGGCTCCAGGACACAGGGGTGAGGGCGTCTGCCCAGGGAAGTCAGGTTGGCATCATAGTAGCATCTGCAACTTTGTGGCTGAAAAAGCTTTCAGATAAAAAGCCGGACACATTGTTTTAAATCAGGAACCTAAAGGTAAGAATATAGCAGATGTGATTTGGGGTCTTCAGGTTGGGAGGAGCTAGGAGTCTGTTTTAGTGAGATAACTCTCTGCAGAGCCTTACCAAGCACTGCTGAAGGCACCAATCACATCAGGCTCCCATGCACCTGTGACTTAACTAGTTGGGACATAGGTGTGTTGTATGTGTACAATGTGTGCACTGGGTTTTTGGAGACTCAGGACAAAGAACAAACAGAAAGAAGAAACCAAATTCTCATGTTGGCTAGATGCTGAGCTGACGACATTTCAGATTAGGCAGAATGCATCGTGGAAGTTGATTTCACCTGTTTCTTCAACATTGCGATGATTAGAACCTTTAGAAGATTGCACGTGTGGCTGGCTCAGAGCTGGGGAGACAAAGACTCCTGGGTATTTTGCGATGTGAACCTGTGAAATTTGACCATTCAGCCAGGTTGGCTTGTGACCACCAAGGTAGTTCCTGCGCGCGTGCACACACACGCATGCACGCACACACACGTACACACACTCGCACACACACGTACACACATGCACACACTCGCACACACATACACGCACATGCACACGTACACACACACGCACACACACACATGCACACACACACGTGCCATATCGGGATAACAATGATGGCATGGCCAAAATGGAGTCCAGATCCACAGATTGCAGGATGCCAGGGGCACTGAGTGTAGGCCAGGAGAGCACATGGCATTGCTCAGCCCTTCAACCAGCTGGGGGCCAAGTTGCAGATAACCTTAGATGCCAGAAAAAAAATTAAAAAGAGAGATATTTATTTTCCAAGTGCCCTTGTAGGATTTTTTTTTATTGAGCAACATAATGTTTTGTCATTATTGTCTTCATAATTTATGACATAATACACTTTCCAAAAATTTTTAGATTTGTTTCTTGCTAGGGACAGCTTAGATGAATGATTCCCTGGGGGAGCATAATTTAATCACAGCATCCATCCTTACACCTTTTAAGGATGGTGTTCTTGGAGGACTCCCAGAAATAGATTATGTGATCCTTTGAGTAGCAATTCTCATTTTTCTGCCGGGGGATAAGATTCTCTTCCTAAAATCTTGTCCCTTAGGGTCAGATAATGGGCTGTATATTATTGGGCGAGGGTGGGGGTCTGCTCATTCACATTGACCGTATAGACCTCAGAGGGAATCTGGGCTCTAATAGTCAAGGTTTGTGGAACTTGGACACCTGTCACATACAGAATCTTGATGAGATGGCCTCTGGAGTTGTGACACACAAGAGTTCTAGTTTTTTTTGTAACCGAGATCAGTACATGAGTTAAGGGGAAAAAAAATCTATTCAAATTTACTTTGGCCCATGCTTTCAGACGAGAGTCTCCCTGAAGCCTAGACTTCAGGAACATTGACAGTTCTGAAAGCTCAAAGCATTGATTTTTTTCTCTGTGTCTCTCTGCTGAAGCAGCCTTTTCTAGCAACTATGAAGACCTGGGTCAGAGTGGAATAAAGAAAAGGGTTAATAGTCAATAGACAGACCTCTTGCTTCTCCTTTGGTCCTGAGTGTGGGCAGCTGACTTGGTACAAGTTTTACATAAATATTTGTTCTGTTATTGAGTAAGTTGACTTGAATCATGATCTAAATATTGAGGTGCATTGGTTTACTATTTCTTCTTGTTTTGCACCTGGCAAGTGAAGGAAAAGCTGGAAAGGCAATTCAATTGTCTTTTTATTTTTTTAAATTATCTTTATTTATTTGATAGAGATATCCAGAAATCCAGAGGAAGGGGGAGACAGAGAGGGAGAGACACACCCCTATCACTGCTTCACCACTTGCAAAGCCTTGCCCCTTGCAGGTGGGGGGGTTGAGGGGGGCTTGATCCCAGGTCCTTACACATTGTAACATGTACACTCAACTAGGTTCACCACCACACCACCACCTGCACCCCAACTGCCTTTTTTTTTAAATTTAAGGACTCTAAGACTGGCCAGAGAAACAGACACGTAAACAAAAGGTTAAAATGCCATTGGAGTATTTGAGTGAGACATGACCTCCATGCTCCAGGATCACAGAGACATGGCTGGCACAGAAATCTGGGCACCAGGAACATGGTAAAGTGGGGTACACGGGCGCAAGCGGCCGTTCTTTCCCACTTGCCACTGCCACAGTATCAACAGCGGTCTGTCTCCATGCTGCAGGTCTTCATCTCCTCTTTCACCATCCAGAAACCTGATGGCTTCTTAGCAGTCAAGAGTATTGCTTTTCAACTCTCAGAAGAATGGGCTAGGAAGCGACTTAGCTGGGCAGTGTGCTGTTTTTGTCATGCATATGACCGAGGTTTGAAGTCAATCTCTACAGCATCCAAGAAAGCTTCATGGCCCCACCACTACCACCTGCTTCCTGCCTCTCTGTCTCTCTCTGTCTCTCTCTGTCTCTGTCTAAAGAAAAAGTCATTCCAGAGCGGTCAGCCCCGTACACATAAATATTCTGTATTTACACGGGACAAAGGTATCCTTGATCCTGTGCTCAGAATCCTCCAGGGAGGTTGCATCTGTCTTTGACGCAGAGGTCAAGTTCCTAGAAGACCCTAGAATGTAGCCTTTGCCAAGGCCTACCCTCCTCTCCATCCTGACCCTTGTTCCCCGACACCAGTCACCTTTCTCCTGGCAGGACCTTTATACTGTTTCTTTACTTGGAATTACTCGTTCTAATATTTTTAAATCCTGGTGAAATATTACTGTTTTCTAGACCTCCTCTAACTACCCTCCAGAAATAGCCCCATGCCCCATCTATGACAGTCTTCCTGCAGCTCCCTTTCACCATCGGACTTACTGGACATCTACCCCTCTTACTGGTTTAACCAACCGCTTAGATCTTAAGGTTCTAAGGGTAAGGCCTAGTTTTGTGGGCAAAGTGATGCCTTTGTCATTTGCATTCATTTGCCCGAAGAGAAAAACATTCACATGGAAAATATTTAGAAATTAATTGGAGGTGAGAGTTTTAACTTAGAGGGGAAAAAAATGAGCTGGCAGAAATACTCAGTAACCTGCGAAGCGAAAACACTTGCAACTGGGATTGTAGATGAGCTGTGACAGCAAACTTGTAGCGAAAAAGAGGAGATTCTTAGTTGATCCTTGGGGAACAAACACAGCTTTTACTATCCTGAAGAATGTGGAGCTTCGGGGCCTGGGTGGTACAGCACCAGGTTAAGGACCGGCGTAAGGATCCCGGTTTGAGCCCCTGGCTCCCCACCTGCAGGGGAATCGCTTCACAGGCAGTGAAGCAGGTCTGCAGGTGTCTGTCTTTCTCTCCCCCTCTCTGTCTTTCCTTCCTCTCTCCATTTCTCTCTGTCCTATCCAGCAACAATAACAACAACAACAACAATAGAAAAAAGTTGGCCTCTAGGAGCAGTGGATTTATAGTGCAGGCACTGAGCCTCAGTGATAACCCTGGAGGGAAAAAAAATCCTCCTTGAATATGCGAATGTGTTTCCTTCACTATTACACAACCTGGGAGCAATACCTTAAAAAAAAAGAAAGAAAGAAAGAAAAGAAAAGAATGTGAAACTTCTTAAAAATCAAAAGTAAAATCTTTAGTAGGTTGAACAGATTAAATGTCACAAATTTAGGAGAGTTCTCATAGATTTTAAAGAGAATTTTCTTCAATTTCAGTGTTTACATAAACAAATACTTCACATTCACACCCACCTCAACTGTAGTTTTAAATGTAACATCCAAGGAACTGAGGACCAGTTGAGGGGTGGTATTTGTCACAGTCCAGTGCGGTCACTGGTCTTTAGCTGTCCCTGTTAGTTTTGCTGCTGCTTACAATGTTCGAATTGCTCTAAGTTGACTCAGCAGAAAGATACTGTTAGTTTCTCCTCTCCTCTACCTTCTTCTTCTTCTCTTTTCCTATTGTCAGCATCATTATCATCATCTTCAATTCTCAACATCATCATTATTAAAATAATTACCACCACTTTTGAGGTGAATTGCCTTGATATTTTTAATCATTTCATTAGAAATTCTGACGGGTGCGGAATCTTACTATAGCAGGTCATATTGACAGCATTTAAAATTTTATATCGAATAATTACTGAACCTTTGAAGATATACATGATTTCTCTCAAGTTTTTCAGTTATGTTTGCTAGGTAAGATCACAGACTCACAAGAGGAGAAGTATAAAGAAGACATACAAGCAATTAAGATTTTAATATGTGATGTCACAAGAATAATTTGGCTGAAATTTATTTTTTATAGAAAGAGAGAGACAGTGAGAAATGGAAAGAGAAAGAGAAGAGAATAGAGAGAGAGAGGGAGGAAGGGAGGGAGGGAGAGAGAGAGAGAGGGAGGAAGGGAGGGAGGGAGAGAGGGAGAGAAATATCTAGAACCCTGCTGCCCTATCAGGAAGCATCAGGACCAGGGTTTTTGGACTGAGGTCTTTATGCATATGGTAATGAGCCTTCTCTAAGTGAACCACCAACAGGCCCTTGTGAAATCTCTTTTTTTCTTTCATTTTGAATATTTTAATTTTATGAAAGCAATACAGAGAGAGAGAGAAAGACACAAAAGGAGATCAGAGCACTGCTCAGCTCTGGCTTATGGTGGTGATGGGATCTGAACTTCAGACCTCCTGTGATGGCTCAGGCGTGAAAGTCTTTCGCACGACAGTCCTGGTGTAGCCCCAGCCCGAGTTTATTTTCCTGTTCCAGCTGATTGGCCGCTGGACGCGTAGGTGCATGAGTGACACTGGAGTACAGATAAGAGGGCAGAGTGGCCACGACAAGTTTTAATGGCAGACGGAACTAAAGAGGCTTGTCATCCTGTGGCAACCTTTCTGGTGTTACTTTGGCTTGTTTTCAGTTGTGGGGGTCTGCTGGGCTTCTTGGTTTATCTATCGCCTACCTCTCTCCTCTCCCCTCTTCTTTTTCTTTTTCCTTCCTAGCATTTCCCTCTCATTCTACTGAATTCCTTCCTTCCGCGTTGTGGCTCTATCTTGCTACCCAAGCCAGAGACTTGGAAATCATTCTTGCTTTCTTTCCTCTCCTTTTTAATGTTATTTATTTATTATTGGATAGAGTCAGAGAAAATGAGAGGGGGGAGGGATATAGGGAGAGAGAAAGAGAGACCCCTGCAGCCCTGCTTCACCACTCGCAAAGCTTTTCCCCTGCAGGTGGGGACCAGGAGCTTGAACCTGGGTCCTTGAGCACTGTAATGTGTGTGCTCAACCAGGTGCGCCACCACCCGGCCCTTTCCTTAAATACTCTTCAAAGGGCCTTTCCCCCATAAGAAACATTGTTGCACACCTGTCTTTCCTTATCCTATAGTGTTAATTCAATTGTCCATTCCTTTCTTGGCTATGATGTTATGGCCACATCACAATGACAGAAGTTTTCAAGGTGAAGAATGAATCAAAGGCAGGAGACACAAAGTGAAATGCAGATGCATTAGGAACCATCCTGTACTTTCCTCTTTCTTTTCCTTTTTCTTTTCTTTTTTTTTAGTCCCTTTTGTTGCCCTTGTTGTTTTATGGTTGTAGTTATTCTTGTTGTCATCGTTGTTGGACAGGACAGAGAGAAATGGAGAGAGGAGGGGAAGACAGAGAGGGGGAGAGAAAGACAGACACCAGCAGACCTGCTTCACCGCCTGTGAAGCGACTCCCCTGCAGGTGGGGAGCCGGGGGCTCAAACCGGGATCCTTACGCCGGTCCTTGTGCTTTGCGCCACGTTTGCTTAACCCACCGCGCTACCGCCCGACTCCCTCTTTCTTTCTTTTTCTTTTCCTCCAGGGTTATCGCTGGAGCTCTGTGCTGGCACAAGGAACCCACTGTTCCTGGTGGCCATTTTTTTCTCTTTTTCATTTTATTGGATATTACAGAGATAAATTGACAGACAAGAGGGAGATTGGGAGAGAGAAACAGACACTTGCAGCCCTGCTTCACGGCCTGTGAAGCTTCCTCCATTATACTGCACTTTCACATGTAAAACTTAATCTGAACTCTATCTCTAGGCCAGAAGTGAATATTATGCACTCAGAATCCTCTGTACATTATAATATTCCTTTTCTATTCTAAACATGTACATGTTTACATGTGTAACACCTCAACTAAGATAAACTACAGTAAATAAAAACTATGCTACTTCTTACAGATTCTAATGTCTAATACATTCTAATTGTTTACTTAATGAAAAATAAAATGGAGGCTTATATCGGACAGTGATGTTACAGTGGGGCAGACAAGCTGATGGGGATTTGGGTTGGACAGTAAGTTCAGTGGTAATGGATACAAATTGGTACCAGGAGAGATGTGGAGATCTGGCAAACTCTGAACTTCAGTGACAGTTGACAGTAGTCAGGGTGTATGGGAAAAGAATCGTTGAGTTTGCTTCAAGGCAGTTTGATGGTGCATTTCTGAGTCGACTTTTACTTTTGGACAGATGAGCTGTGCTAGCAGAAAATTCCTGTTTCAGACCTGAGGGCCTGGAGTATGTTTAGATCTAGAGATAAAGACACGTGATGGTTCAAATTGCCAGCTCAGTTTAGAGTAGTGAAAAATGAAAGAGAGCTCTCATTACATGCTTGGGGAAAGCCTCTTTCCAAGGAATTTGAAAAGGAGGTTGATGGTAGCAGCAGGAAATGAATCATCATCAGGGTTTACTTGGAAAGTTTACAGTCAGGAAACCCTGAAACAGAATTTTGAGGAGTAGTAGAAAAAAAAAATCTAGTGTGCTACTGAGGACATTAAGTTTGCTTATTAGGATGTTAGTGATCTTATTTCAGAATTACTTGCCCACAACTTAGCTATGCTTTCTACTAGGAAACAAGATATTTAATATCTTGAATGTTGCAGAAACGAGGTGGTAATAATTCTTGCATGTGTGGTTAAATAAGATTCCTTTTATTGGTTATTCCTGGAACTCTAGCTTCTAGCCACACAGCCAAGTGGACTCAATGGTAAAAGCCAAAGAGATCAAAGCAAGTGTCTTGATTTATCCCATGGCTGCTGTTAGCTTTCTCTGCTTTTATTAGATGGAAAGCAGTCAGTTTCAGTTACTGGTAAGATTCAGGTTGATGCCTTTCTTTGCCCTAAATGCAGGGACACTCTGTTATCACTTGATTTCTGTCCTTTTCTGTACTGAGGTAGTTGGAATTTGAGTAAATGATTCCTAGAGAGGACCTGGGTACTATTCAGACACAATCACTCACCTGTTCATGTTTACTTCAGGGCGGCCCACGAGGAATTCTTCAATTCTTCAAAGTTTCTTCAAAACTTCCCTCAAGTCTTGGATTATGATAAATATAGAAACCAGTTGAGTTGCTGCTTCAAATTATGTCAGGCATAAAAGCAAGGACTTTCTACTTCTGTGATGAAAGAAACCTAGAAAAAAGCCAGAAGAAAGGAATGACCTGCTTAGTGAATTAATCCTAACAGGCATAGCTGTGAGATTATACCACTGAGAACTTCTGATTTTGTAAAACCTGGTTATGTTAATAAAAAAATAAGAGAAAAATAAATGAGAGACAAAATGGCCACATGGAAATCAGTAATGTTCCTTTGAAAACTGTATATTTTTCAACTGTTTTATTATCTTTATTTGTTTATTGGATAGAGACAATCAGAAATCAACAGGGGAAAGGGGGAGAGAGAGAGCGAGAGAGACAGAGAGACACCTGCAGCCCTGCTTCACCACTCGCAAACCTTTTCCCCTGTAGGTGGGGACCAGGGGCTTGAACCTGGGTCCTTGCACATTGTAACGTGCGTTCAACCAGGTGCGCCACCACCCGGCTCCGGGAAAACTCTATTTCTCGACTCTTTATTTCTTTTTTCATTTATACCACCTTTGTTCTAGACCTGGACATTGCTTTCTGTAATTTGTATTTTTAGAATAATATCTATATACAATGATGTATTATTACCCTATTCTCATTCATGATGTATCTTACTGGTTGCATTTGCTCTCTGCCAAACATCTGCTCTGGGTCCTCTAAGTGCTCAGTTTTGTATGTGAGACTTATTTGGTAAGATTCTACTTTATTAGTTTAATCAGCTTTAAAAGATTTTCTTTATATATGTCTCCTTCCTGACACATGTATACTCTGTCAGACAATTATAATATATATATTCTTTTTTTTACTAGAGCACTGCTCAGTTCTGGCTTATAGCGGAGCAAGGGGATTGATCATGTGACCTCAGGTCTGAGGGTCTCCTTGCGTAACCATTATGCTATCTGCCCCCACCACTCTTTTCACTGTATTATTATTTTTTATTTCTTATCACTCTTTCATAATGCCAGAAGACTAGTAACTATCACTCTGAATGTGTCACTTTGCACAGACTTAATCTTCTGTCCTTCACGACTCTCTGAGATGCGCACATTGCTGTTAGCCCACTTCAGAGACCAGGAAACTGGTCTTCAGTCTGACTGGGTTACACAGCAGCAGTGAACCAAGAAAGGGTTTGGGCACTTGTACTCTTTTAATATCTTTCTTTATTTGATAGGACAGAGAAGAATGGAGAGGGGGAGAGTAGATGGAGAAAGGGAGAGGAAGAGAAACACCTGCAGTGGTCCCTGCTGAAACTTCTCTCCTGCAGATGGGGGCTGGAGGCTTGAACCTGGGTCCTTCCACACTGTAATGTGTGAGCTCCACCAGGGGTGTCACCGCCTGACCCCCAGCGATCGTGCAGTTGGTCCTAGTTTAATCATTATTTTTGTGCCTCCGCTTGCTGTGGGACTGAGATAAGGTGGCAATAATGCTGATTTGGAAAAGCACTGGTTACCCCTGCTACCTAGATGAATAGTTAACAGTAACCTCTTCACTCCTTTAAAAATTATTATCTCTGGGAGTCGGGCGGTAGCACAGCGGGTTAAGCGCAGGTGGCGCTAAGCTCAAAGACCAGCGTCAGGATCCCGGTTCAAGCCCCCGGCTCCCCACCTGCAGGGGAGTCCCTTCACAGGCGGTGAGGCAGGTCTGCAGGTGTCTGTCTTTCTCTCCCCCTCTCTGTCTTCCCCTCCTCTCTCCATTTCTCTCTGTCCTATCCAACAACGATGACATCAATAATAACTACAACAATAAAACAAGGGCAACAAAAGGGAATAAAAAAAACTTAAAAAAAATTATCTTTATTTATTGGAAGGGGGAGATAGGGAGTGAGAGAGACACCTGCAACACCGCTGCAACACTTGCAAAGCTTTCCCCCTGTAGGTGAGGACCAGGGGCTCGAACCCGAGTCCTTGGGCTTTGTAACGTGTGTGCTCAACCAGATGCCCCCACCACCCCTTCACTTGGTTTGCATACATGTCACCTGAAGATGAGATGATGGCATGGCACATCTGAGGAGCGCCAGCCCACCCTGAGGCCAAGGGTGGCGCACATACAGCCTGCACCACCCCCGAGGCTTGTGAACACCCCACGGCTCAGACGCTCGGGGTTTGGACGCAGAGTCGGCCTCTGAGAGTGCACATACCCCAGCGGTCACCGCCTTGCACGCTGTCCCCCTCTCAGAGAGTTCTCATTGCCACATTCACTCTCCCTTCTGTTTCCTGTCTTCCGCCGTCATTCCCTGTTGATCAAACTTGACACGCGAAATTAAGACGGCTTGCTAGGCCCGGCTTTATTAAGTGCGAGATGCGAGCCTGTGGAGAGCCTGTGTTTAAACTGTGCTTGTTGGTTTGCTTATATGGAGACTTACTGGATTCCTTTAAACTGATCATGAATTTCAGACCTCTCTAGACACCTCTCCTCCAATATTCCTGTATGCCTGTATACCATTTATATATCTAAAATAACTTAACAATTCCTTACTCCCTTCCTAGAGTTTGGTATCTTATTATAAAACAACACGGAGATATCATCGAAATGGACACTAGTTAAATAATAAAAAGAGAATGAATTATAATAGAATCATAGTTGACACTAAAATCCAAGAGCTAGAAAAACTATCTTTAGTTTTGTGTAACGGGTAGTGAAATTGACTCAAGTTCCTTTTAAATAGCATACAAGGTGTCTACTGGTTACTTAGGTCACTAAGAATTTACTAATGGTAATGGTCTAAGTTCTGCGGCTAAGTTTTTATCACCATCCAAGAGACACACCCCCCCCCAAAATGGCTGGCCTCACTCATTGTGTGCATGTGCGTGTTTAATTTTTATTGTCTTTATTTATTGTATAGAGGCAGCCAGAAATCAAGAGGGGAGGGGGAGATAGAGAAGGGGAGAGACAGAGAGACACCTGCAGCCCTGCTTCACCACTCGCAAAACTCTCCCTGTCTCCCGGTGGGGATGGCAAGCTTGAAACCGAGTCACTGTACACTGCAATGTGTGCACTTGACCAGGTGCACCGCCAACCGAGTCACTGTACACTGCAATGTGTGCACTTGACCAGGTGCACCGCCAAAGGGCAGAGAAACCTCTGTGGGAAAAAATCTAGTCAAACCCCAGCATTTCTATCGATATCATCGTCAGTGTGATCTTCACTCTGACTAGTTGCATTTTGCCTCAGGATGGAAAGGATTCTGCCAGCCTGACATCTTCCTCCTCTTCCTCCCACTCTTCAGCTGATAGCAGAAAAACTCTGGGAAACTTTGAAAACTCTCCCAGTCTGGGACTTCACTAGGCGCAGAGCGTAGCAGGCCGAGTAGTATGAGATGCCCTCTAACAGAGAAGCACACTTTCTCTGGAAGCTAATCACCCAGGAGACCCTCTGGGTCACTGAGGTATTTGGTGTAAGTGAATGGACGCCATGTTCTAAGATGACAGATTTGGAAACCGCTGTGCTATTTGCCTATTTAACTTCTTTCTAGCACTTGGTCTTTAGTCAGTGCCTCTTGGTATAATCGGCAAAAGACAGCAACAGTAGCAGTTGTGCTACTGTTGTTATCTCCAGTCAAATATGTGAAATGTCCTGGAAATTCTGTTTCACAGAAGCTTAGTTTTTTGTGATTTAATAATGATCAACAAGACTGTGGGATAAGAGGGGCACAATTCCATTCAATTCCTACCACCAGAGCTCCCTGTCCCATCCCCTTCATTGGAAGCTTCCCTGTTCTTTTTCCTTCCGGGAGTCTGGACCAAAATTCTTTATGGGGAGCAGAAGGTGGGAGTTCTGGCTTCTGTAATTGCTTCTTCATTGGACATGGGCATTAGCAGCACCCCCAGCCTGTTTCTAGCTTTCCTTTCTGGGGTAGAGCTTTGGGGAGGTGAGGTTCTAGGACAGATGAGTGAGGCTGTCTTGCAAGGGAAGTCAGGATGATGTCATGGTAGCAACTGCAACTTAGGGTGTGAAAAGCATTAAGTTAGGAAGCAGAACAAATTATTTAATAATCAGGAACCTAAAGGTAACAGCATAGCAGCTGAGAAATTGGGGTCTTCATGTAGGAAGGACCTAGGAGTCTATTTTAGGTATATTCCAGGGGCCCCTGACTTTACTAATTTTGTGAATTAGTAAATTGCTAACATCAGGTGGGCTGAATGTATTGCCATGAAGATAGTGTCAGACTTCAGAATAGGATCAGAAAACTGGATCAGGGTAAGGGAGTAGCTCCCAAATACGGGAAAATATATAAATAATATTAACTGTAGACCCCATCCATCTGCCCCAGGACCCATGTCTGTTCACTGAGCACAGGAGCCAGTGTGACCTCTGTGTCCCTGTCAGTTTGAGCTCAGCTCACAGTCCGTGGCCACAGCTGGGAACACTCTACTGAGACTTTATTATTTATTTATTTATTATAAAAAGGAAACTTCAACAAAACCATAGGATAAGAGGGGTACAACTTCACACAATTCTTACCACCAGAGCTCCGTATCCCATCCCTTCCCCTGACAGCTTTTCTATTCTTTATCCCTCTGGGAGCATGGACCCAAGGTCATTATGGGGTGCTTCTACACTTTTCCCACTAGGGAAAGAGAGAGACAGGCTGGGAGTATGGACCCTCCTGTCAACGTCCATGTTCAGTGGGGAAGCAATTACAGAAGCCAGACCTTCCACCTTCTGCATCCCCACAATGACCCTGGGTCCATACTCCCAGAGGGATAAAGAATAGGAAAGCTGTCAGGGGAGGGGATGGGATACGGAGTTCTGGTGGTGGGAACTGTGTGGAATTTTATCCTTCCTATCCTATGGTCTTGTGGCTATTTTTATTTTATAAATAAGACAAAAGAATGTGTGGTGGAGACTCTTGCTTCTTCTAGTGTTATGTAAGACAAAGAAATTAACAGCAGTTGACACATTGGAGTGGGAAATGTCCCTATTTCAGCCTTAAAACAGAAGCATGGTTCCCAGGCATATACCTCAGGGAAGCATAAATACATATTCAGTGGTTTCCATCCATAGTTTCCTCCCTGTCTCTGGTACTTCAGGTTTCCAACTTCTCTTATTGTCCAGAGGAATGGCGCTCGCTCTATAGATGAGAGCCCCCCTCACTACAGTCCACACTGTAGGGGCTTAGAGAACAGATTTTGTGACCTTCTCTCTTCTCTATTTTCATTGTCCTACAAGCATAATGGACTGTGTCAGGCAGTAGGCTAGCCCATGGGAGACAAAGAAGAAAGGAAATACTTCCTCCACTTGAGAAGCTCCTTATTTCCTGCAAAAGGGGAGGGCATGGCAACCCAGCATGATATATTCTGTAGTGACAGTGAGAGCCCTGCACCGTGAGAGCTGAGTGGGAAAGTCAGCTATGAGTGGGAGCCACCTAGGCAAGAGTGTCGGAGAAGACGTCTCAGAAAGAGGTGGTAACCTGGACCGTTCTCCACATGCTACACAGTGGTCAGCTAGACAAAGATTCAGGTAGATTTATCCCAGGAATGGTAAAACTGCAGAATTTTACCAAGGCCTGGTGATAATGGGGTGGGAACTAGTTCAGGAAGAGACTTTTTAAAAAAATATTTCTTTAATAATGATTAACAAGATTGAAAGTTAGCAAGGGTACAGTTCCATACAGTTCCCACCACCAAGAGCTCCACATCCCGCCCCCTCCATCGGAAGCTTCCCTGATCTTTATCCCTCTGGGAGTCTGGACCAAAGATCTTTATGGTGGCGCAGAAGGTGGAAGGTCTGGCTTCTGCCATTGCTTCTCTGCTGGACATGGGTGTTGGCAGGTGGATCCACACGCCCAGCCTGTTTCTATTTTCCCTAGTGGGGCAGGGAGAGGTTTTTCAGTAGCGTTTAAAGGTCTACATTTGATTGTGACTTACAGAGAGCCACTGATGTCTTTATGAGGGGACGGCACATCCCCCCACCCCTCGAAAACGGTGGGGTGGTTAGAGCTGTTTCCAGTCCTCAGAATAAAAATAACTGTAGTTTTCTTGTGATTCAGGAAGACATTTCTTTTTAATATTGTCACCTTTCCAGTCCAACTTCTAAAGACTTCCTTCCTACCTTAATGGCTTCTTCCCCTGCCCACACTTGCATAAAGTCTATATTTTTAGAGCTTTTTATTAGCAGGTACCTCCTACTCTTCTGATCTCCGTTCCCCTGCCTGTGACATGTGACTTCTACTCTCGTCAGACAGGTCCTCTCATCAAGTGTCTAAGACAGAGC